>NC_063358.1:43463753-43501288 GCF_021869965.1 Rhincodon typus
CTTCCTGCTCCTATGATGTTGCTTGGCCTGCTGTGTTCATCCAGCTCTACACCTTGTTATCTGAGATTTTCCAGCATCTGCAGTTCCCACTATCTCTGATATAAGGGAAGGATGTTTTTCTAAAAATGCGTTGTATTTACAGCTTCTTCTTGTAGGCCTTATAATATAAAAAATAAACATTGAGTTTTCCCAGCAGAGTGTCAACTGCAACACTGTGCAAACACAGAATTTGTGCAAAGTGTGAGTCTTTTTAGGCAAGTCTACATTAGCCAGTTTTTAAGGGGCAAAGATGGCAGTCAGTGCAGTGATATGCTCCTCCTGTCAGATATGGGAGATTAGGGAACAGTTGACTGTCCCTGGAGACTACGTGTGGAGAAAGTGTGTTTGGATGCGTCTTATATCAGACCATTTGGATCAGCTGGAACGGCAATTGGAGTCACTGTGGAGCATACAGGAGGCAAAGAGTGTGATACACGTAGCTTCAGAAAGGTCGTCAGGTAAATGGCTGACTCTCAGGAGAGGTAGAAAGGTAGGTACAGGAGTCTCCTGTGGCTATCCCTCCCTCAAACAAATATACTGTTTTGGATACTGTTGTGAGGTATAGCCTCTCAGAGGAAGTCTGGTCTTGAGCACCAAGAATGAATCTTCTGTTAAGTGGGATTTGTCAAGGTTCAAATGAGCAATTGTTATAGGGGACGCACCCATCAGGGGCGCAGACGGGTGATTCTGCGGCCGTGAGCAAGAATTCAGGATGGTATGTTGCCTCCCTGGTGCCAGGGTCAAGGACGTCCCGGAGCAATTGCAGCAAATTGTCAAAGCAGAGAGTGAGCAGCCGGAGGTCTTTGTACAAATTAGTAAAAACAATATAGGTAGAGAAAGGATTCAGACTTTACAGGATGAATATAGGAAGTTAGATAGGAGGATAAAAAGCAGTTAGTAATCTCTGGATTACTTTTGGTGCTACTAGCTACTGAGCATATGAATAAGAAGATAGGACAGATAAGTCAGTGGCTGAGGCGTTGGTGCAGGGATAAGGATCCAGATTTTTGGATCATTGGGATCCCTTCTGGGCCAGAAAAGACCTGTCCAAAAGGAATGGGTTTCACCTGAACTGAAGGGGGTGGACCAATATCCTGGTGGGGAGATTGGCTAGTGCTACTTGGGAGCCTTTAAACTAGTATGGAGGGGAGGTGGGAGGGATCCTAATCAGCTGGGAGAATAGTGAAAAGGCAGAGGATAGTTCGGAAGTTACTTAGAGAAAGATAATTAGACAAGGAAGGTAAGAATACGGCAGAAAACAAGGTAACTTTGAAGAATTAAATTGCATTTATTTCAATACAAGAGGCCTGACGGGTAAGGCAGATGAACTCAGGCAATAAAAGGGAACATGGGACTGGGATATCATAGCCATTACAGAAACACGGCTGAGGGAAGGACAGGACTAGCAGCTCAATGTTCCAGGGTATAGGAAAGTTAGAAAGGGAAGCAAGAGAGCGGTGGTATGGTGTTTTTGATTAGGGAAAACATTATTGCTGTACTTAGAGAAGATATTCCTGGGGGATTGTCCAGTGAAGCTATATGAGTGGAACACAGAAATAAGAAGGAGATGATCATTTGATGGGATTGTACTAAGGCCGCGGATCCACACCTTCCCAACCCCCCACCCCAACCATGGTCAGCAGGAAACAGAAGAGCAAGTATGTAGAGAGATCTCAGATATGGGTAAGAATGTTGTAATAGTAGGGAAATTTAACTATTCAAACATAAACTGGGACTGCCATAGTGTTAGGGACTTAGGTGGGGAAGAATTTGTTAAATGTGTTCAAGAAAATTTTCTTTATCAATATGTAGATGTACGTCTGAAAGAAGGAACAGAATTTGACCTTCTCTTGGGAAATAGGACAGGGCAAGTGACTGAAGCATTAGTGGAGGAGCACTTTGGGACCCGTCACCATAATTCTATCAGTTTTAAAATAGTTATGGAAAAGGATAGGCCTTGTATAAAAGTTAAAGTTCTAAATTGGAGTGAAGCCAGTTTTGATGGCATGACACAGGAACTTTCAAAAGTTGATTGCGTAGACTGTTCACAGATAAAAAGATGACTGGCAAGTAGGAGCATTTCAAAAGTGAGATAACAAGTGTTCAGAGCAGTATGTTTCTGTTAGGGTGAAAGGTAAGGCTGTTAGGTATAGGGAACAATGGATGAATAGAGATATTGAGGCTTTGGTCAAGAATGAGAAAGAAGCATATGTCACGTATACACAACTGGGATCAAGTGAATCTCATTAACAGTATGAGGGAGTAGGAGCATTATCAAGAGGGAAATCAGGAGGGCTTTGGTAGATAAGGTTAAAGATAATCCAAAGAGATTCTACAAGTACATTAAGAGCAAAAGAGCAACTAGGGAGAGAATAGGGCCCTTTAAAGATCAATGAGGTCATCTACGTATAGAACCACAGGAGATAGGACAGATACTAAATGGTTATTTTGCATCAGTATTTACTGTGGTGAAAATAAATGGAAACTGGGGAACTCAGGATGACATCCAATGTATCATCCTCAAACACTTCTACCAACTCCAATTAGACCCCACCACCCAGAATATCTTCCACTCCTCACCCCTCTCTGCCTTCCACAAGGACCATTCCCTTTGCCACTCAGTTCCTGCTGACAAAGGCAGGGCGGTTGTAGTCTGCAGAATGGACCTCTATATTGCAGAGGCCGAACACCAACTCTCCGACACTACGTCCTACCTCCCCCTTGACCATGACCCTAGCATGGCCCATCAAGCCACCATCTCCCACATCGTCCATGACCTCATCGCCTTCGGTAATCTCCCCTCCACCACCTCCAGCCTTATAGTCTCCCAGCCCCACACTACCTGGTTCTATCTGCTCCCCAAAATCCACAAGCCCAGCTACCCCAGCTGACCCATCATCTCCGCATCCTCCTGCCCCACTGAACTCATCTCTTCCTACCTCAACTCCATTGTCTCCCCCTTGGTCCAGGCACTCCTCATCTACATCTGGGACACAAACCATGCCCACCACCTCTTCGGAAACATACAATCCCTGTACATGTCCATACCCCACAAGGATGGCCTGCAGGCCCTCAGTTTGTTCCTCTTCAACAGACCCACCCAGTGCCCTCCCCACCAATACCCTCCTCCACCTCGCTGAACTAGTCCTCACCCTCAATAACTTTTCCTTCAATTCTTCCCACTTTCTCCAAATCCAGGGGGTTGCCATGGGCACTCGCATGGGCCCCAGCTACGCCTGCCTCTTTGTTGGTTATGTCAAACAATCCCTCTTCAATACATACACCGGTACTGTTCCCCAACTCTTCAGCCGTTACATCGTTGACTGCATCAGTGCTGCATCCTGCACCCAGGCTGAACTGGAGCAGTCCATCGACTTCGCTAACAACTGCCACCCTGCCCTCAAATTCACTTGGTCTATCTCAGACATTTCCCTCACCTTTCTTGACCTCTCTGTTTCCATTTCCGGCGATAATGTACAGACTGACATTTACTATAAACCCACAGACTCCCATAGCTACCTGAACTACACCTCCTCCCACCCTGTATCCTGCAAAAACTCCATCCCATTTTCCCAATTCCTCCCTCTCCATCGCATCTGCTCCAATGAGATGTTCCACTCCCAAGCATTCCGGATGTCCTCCAATTTCAAACAATGCTCTTTTCCCCCTCTATCATCCAGACAGCCCTCCAACGCACCTCTTCCATTACCCGCTCCACAGGTCTAAAACCACTCCACTTCCAAACATAATAAAGATAGGGCCCCTTTGTCCTCACTTCCCACGTCACCAATTTATACTTAATTACATCAGCAACCACTCCAATGCCCAGAGTTGGAGCTGCATCAGGATATCATTCAAATGAGCCACAACACACTGCAGCAACCCAGAACTGCGCAAAGCAGGACAGGGACACTTATACGGAGATTTTAAAAGGAATGGATACCCAAAAAGCACAATCTGCCGCTACTTCTGCGACAGATCACAGCAAGAAGACACAACATGGTCAGACACACTAGTCACCCTACCGTACATCAGGGACATATCAGAGATGACCACAAGACTACTCAGACTCCTAGATATCAGGGTAGCCCACAAACAAACAACCACCCTGCGACAGCTACTGATGAACGTAAAAGACACCATACCCACAACGAATAAAAGTAATGTAATGTACAAAATACCACACAAAGACCGTGAAAAACATTACATAGGCCAAACTGGAAGAAAACTGACAATAGGGATACATGAACAACAACTCGCCGCCAAGAGACATGTCCAATTCTCACTGGTCTCAAAACGCACGGACAAAGAAGGAACAAATTCGACTGGGACAACACATCCATAATAACACGAGCCAAACAGAGACATGCCAGGAAATTCCTGGAGGCCTGGCATTCCAACCAGAACTCCATCAACAAACACAATGAACTGGACCTAATATACAAACCATTGAAACAGAACCAGAGTGATGCCAACAATCCCAGCAAACCGAAGCATATAAATAACAAGTGGGACAGAACACCAATGTTTCACCAGAGGCGCACTGATGATGTTACCTAGCAGGGTGACGAAATGCCTGCAATCAAACACATCGATTCGGCGAGCAAGTCTGCAACCTCAGCCACAAACCGAGCCACAAATCTTCTCAAAAAACTTTAGGAAAAGGAGATGCTTAAAGGTACGTATATCTCCAGGACTTGGTCAAGTGTATCCCAGTATGCGTGGGAAGCTAGGGAAGAAATTGTGGGGCCCCTAGCAGAGATATTTGTATCATTTACAGGCACGGATGAGGTGCCAGAAGACTGGAAGGTTGTGCCTTTATTTAGGAAAGGCTGCAAAGAGAAGCCTGGGAACAATTGACAAGTGAGTTTGATGTCAGTAATGGGTAAGTTGTTGGAGGGGATTCTGAGAGATAGGATTTATGTGCATTTGAATATGCAAGGGCTGATTAGGGATAGTCAGCACGGTTGTGTGTGGAAAATTGTGTCTCACAAACTTGATTGAGTTTTTTGAGGATGTGACCAAGGTAAGAGCAGAGTGGTAGACATTGTCTACGTGAACTTCAGTAGGGTCTTTGACAGGGTTCCGCATGGTAGACTGGTTAGTAAAGTTAGATCGCATGGGATTCAAGGGAGACCATGCTAATTGGTTACAAAATTGGCTTGATGGTATGAGACAGTGTGGTGTTTGGGAGTTGTTTCTCGGATTGAAGGCCTGTGGCTAGCTGTATCTGCAGGGAATGGTGCTGGGTCCACTGTTGTTTGCTATTTATATAAATAGTTTGGATGATCATTTAGGAAGCATGGTTAGTAAGTTTGCAGATGACACCAAAATTGGTGGTACAGTAAACAACAAAGAAGGTTATCAATGACTACAAATGGATCTTGATTAGATGGGCCAATGGGCCAAGGAGTTGCAAATGAAGTTTAATTTGGATAAATGCAAGGTGTTGCATTTTGGTCAGCCAAACAAGGGCAGGACTTACACATTTAATGGTAGGGCCCTGGATAGTGTTGTTTAACAGAAAGACCGAGGGGCTCAGGTACATAGTTCCTTGTAAGTTACATCACAGGTAGACAGGGTGGTAAAGAAGGCGTTTAGGATGCTTGCCATCATTGCTCAGACCATTGAGTATAGGAGTTGGGACATCATGTTGCAGTTGGTGAGGCCACTTTGGAGTACTATGAACAGTTCTGGTCACCCAAGTATAGGAAGGATGTTATTAAATTGAAAAGGTTGCAGAAGATATTTTCAAGGATGTTACCGGAAGTGGCGGGTTTAAGGCTGGGACATTTTTCACTGAAGAGTAGGAGGTTGAAGGGTGACTTTACAGAGGTTTATAAAATCATGAGGGGCATAGATAAGGAGAATAACAAAGGACTTTTCTCTAGGGGAGTTCCAAGCCAGAGAGATAATTTTAAGTGAGAGGAGAAACATTTAAAAGGGACCTGAGAGGTAACTTTTTCACACAGGGGGTGGTTTGTATGTGGAATAAACTGCTAGAGGAAGTGGTATATGCTGGTATAGTTACAACATTTAAAAGATATTTGGACAAGTCATGAACAGGAAAGGATTAGAGATATGGGCCAACAGCAAACAAATGGGACTTGTTTTGTTTGGGAAACTTAGTCAGTATAGATGGGTTGGACCAAAGGGCTTATTTTCCATGCAGTATCCATACTAAATCTCTATAATATCACCCCTAAAACTCTAATGGTCCAGGGAAAAAAAGTCCCAGCCTATCTAGCCTCTCCTTATAATTCAAACTTTCCAGTTTCAGTAACATACTTGTAAATCTCTTTTGCACCCTTTCCAGTTTAATAACAGAATTGTATGCAGTGTTCCAAATGTGGTCTTACCAATGTCTTGTACAGCTGTAACATGACCGGGTAAGTGTGCCTTCAGGCTGGTTAATTTACAGACTTTTACTCACAGAAAGTGGTGCTGTTAGGTTTCAGAATGCTTTGATGTTCAGGGTTGTAGTCTAGCTGATCTTCAGTGAGGATTCCAAACATCTACCACTGAAAACTTGAATTGTTTCATGAATGATTCACCACCATGATGCCACTATGACTAACTACCGTCATATGAGCTTTTGCCTCCAAAATGTACATGTATTTGATCAGGTAATAATCATATTAGCACTTGTAACGTAAAAATTAGACATGGGTAATGTAGTACTGAAAGATTCAACAGACTATTGTTAAAGCTCATGGTATATACGTATATGACAGTCACAATATTTGGACAAGTACTGAACTATTTGATTACAAACAGCAGCATGTTTCCATCACCACATAAATGCAATGGCTTCAAAGCAGGTCAGAGGCTAATAATACTGCAGCAAGTAATTCACCTCCTGACTCCCCAAAGCCTGCCCACCATCTACAAGGCACAAGTCAGGAGTGTGATCGAATACTCCCCACTTGCCTGGATGGGTGCAACACCAACAACACTCAAGAAGCTTGACACCATCCAGGACAAAGCAGCCGCTTGATTACCACCACATCCACAAGCATCCACTCCCTCCACCACCGACGCTCAGTAGCAGCAGTGTGTACTGTCTACAAGATCCACTGCAGAAATTCACCAAAGATCCTCAGACAGCACCCTCCAAACCCACGACCACTTCCATCTAGAAGGACAAGGCAGCAGATATTTGGGAACACCACCACCTTCAATTTCCCCTCCAAGTTACTCACCATCCTGACTTGGAAATATATCATCATTCCTTCACTGTTTCTGGGTCAAATCCTGGAATTCCTTCCCTAATGGCATTCTGGATCAACCTACAGTAGGTAGACCGCAGCAGTTCAAGAAGGCAGCTCACCACCACCTTCTCAAGGGCAGCTAGGGACGGACAATAAATGCTGGCCAGCCAGCAACGCCCACATCCCATAAAATGAATAAATAAATGTCTTTTATAACATCAGGCTACATGCTATGGTACAGGATAGCATATCATGATCATGAATGTGCATTACCTCGCCCTTCACTCTGCTTTGACAATCCTTCCTCATCACAACATTCCTCAAACCCACTTATCATGCATATCTCTTTCTGTGCAATCCCTTACATCCCCATCTATGGATCGACCATTGCCACTGACCTTCACCCTTACACAATTTCATTTCTCTCCCTGATATCTGGTGGTCTCCGCTTGTCATGGGAACACACATCACCACAGGAGAAAAGAGCACAGGGCATGGGGAGATAGAGAGAACTGAAGATGAGCTTTCTTGTGACTCACAGCTGAAAACGCAGAGAAAGAAGTACCAGAGATTGGTGGCATTTCAGTGTCACTGTCCATCATAGATTGGGAGAAGGGAACCTACAAGTTACCCGGTGACACAGTTCAATATCAGTAACACACATATTGTAGGCACAAAATCATATTGATCTTGGCTTCAATAGAGTGAAATATGATCATCTTCATAATGATACATTGCAACATTTTTACCTTGCCAGCACACATTAATATCTTATCTAAAGTTTTGGCAAAGATCTGTAGCTCAGGTTGTGGATAAGGTTGTTGACTTGCTCGCTGAGCTGGCTTGTTTTTGTTCAGACGTTTCCTCACCATGCTAGGTGACATCATCAGTGGAGCCTCCGATGAAGCGATGTTATTCTACTCCGCAAGTAGAATAACATCGCTTCGTCGGAGGCTCCACTGATGATGTCACCTAGCATGGTGACAAAACACCTGAACAAAGACAAGCCAGCTCGGCGAGCAAGTCAACAACCTCAATATTTTATCTGTTCATCAGGGCTGCATGCATACAGGAGAATTCCATGCACTTTGCCAATGACTAATCCTTTAAGGAACTGAATCCTTTTGAGATTGCACTCACAGCAATACAGCAGCTCAAGTACCAGCTCAGATACTCACAGATTGCCATGATCCCATAAACAAATAGATGGATTTTCAGCTGGTGACTGACATTTCACATAGTGAACAAGAGCAGATGGTGCTGAGACGGACAGTGGTGGAGAGTCCATGTCAGATGGTTTAGCTCTCTTTGAGTCTGGCTTAGCCGGACATAGATGGTATACTCTAGGGGCTGTCATTGAAAAGGAGAATCATTGAGCAGCAAATCAAATTGACACATTATGACAGCAGAAAGAATGAAGGAATTCAGTTCAAGAATGAGTGAGATTCTATTGGATGACTTTGTGGCAATGTCTTCTTGCATGAAATGAGTGAGGAGCTCTGTGGAACATCAATATTTCAATCAAATGAATCTGTATACACCTTGAACACAGAAACACTGAAACAGAAATTGAATTAATAACCCTCAGGGAGAAGAAATTCTTGTTTGTTACATTCTCAAAGAACTCTAAATAGTTTCGTCAAACATGATTTCCCTTTCACAACACCATGTTGATTCTGACTGATTATATACTGATTTTTAAAAATCTACTACCTCCTTAAAAATGGATTCTGGCATTCTTACAATAACGAATGTAAGGCTAATTGGCTTCTAGTATGCTGGTCTCTCTGTCGCTCCATCTTGAAGATGAATGTTTATTTATAGGTTTTCAATCTGCTGGGATCTTTCTAAATCCCAGAAAGTTTAGAAAATTACAACATTAGATATCCATTATTTCTGCAGCCTATTCTTCTTCTCAGATCATGACTGGTTCATTCTTCTTGTAGAGTCTTTCTTTCTTAATGGAATATATCTTTTTTGAGAGTTAAAGAATATCTCATTAAATGTCTGCAACTGATAACCTGTGACCTCATATTTTCAACTATTTTCCATGTCTGTTTTAGCCAAATTCCTTCCACAGCCACAACATTAATTTCATAACCCAGTATCACACACTCAAACAAACTGTGAAATTATACTGTTATGATTGCTCTTCAGTAAAGAACCCTTTATTGTGAGATGGATACAGTGCAGGGGTAACTTTAAACCTGATTTGATTTGAGTTGATTTGATTGATTTATTGTCACGTGTACCTAGCACAGTAAAAGCTTTGTTTGCAAGCAGTACAGGCAGATCAGAGTACAAGGACATATAGATCATAGGGTGCTTGGACAGAGTAAGGCATACAGTTTACACTGCACAGGAGATGCACAAAGCAAGATCAATATTAGTAAGATCAACACTCTTTCAAGTTAGAGAGTCTATTCATCAGTCTAATAATGGCAAGGAAGAAGCTGTTCTTGAACCTGTTGGTATGTGTGTTCAAGCTCCTGTATCTCCTGCCTGATGGAAGAGATTGCAGGAGAGCGTTACCAGGGTGGGAGAGGTCTTTGATGATGTTGGCAGCCTTTCTGCAGCAACGAGAAGTGTAAATGGAGTCCACGGATGGGAGGTTGGCTTCTGTGATGGTCTGGGTTGTGTAAACCATCTTCTGTAGTTTCTTACAGTCCTGGGCAGAGCAGTTTCCGTATCAGGCCATTATACATCTGGATAGTATGATCTATATGGTGCATCTGTAGAAGTTGTTGAGGGTCCTTACAGACATGCCAAATTTCCTGAGCCGCCTGAAGAATACCATTGCATCTATGTAGTAAGTCCAGGGCAGTTTGTTGGTTATCATCACTCCTAGGCGCTTGATGCTCTCCACCCTCTCAACCTCCACTCTGTTGATGTAGATGGGGGCGTGTTCTCCTCCTTTCTTTCTGAAGTCAATGATCAGTTCTTTTGTTTTGCTGACATTGAGAGAGAGGTTGTTGTCATTGCACCACGTCACCAAGCCCTCCATCTTCTTCCTGTATTCTGTACCTGTGTTTTACTGGCCCTGGGAATAAGTGATAGAGACAGTGTAGAGGGAGTTTTATTCCGTGTCTAACCTTCTACTTTACCAAACATGGACTGTTTGAAAGAGACAATGTTGGAAGAGTTTTACTCTGCATCTGACCTCATATTATGTCTATCCTGGGATTGTTTGATGGGGACAGAGTAGAGGAAGCTGTACTCTGTGTCTAACCCTTTACTTTACTAGCCCTGGAGTATTTGATGAAAACAGTGTTGAGGGAGGTTTACTCTGTATCTGACTCCATGCTGTACCTGAGTGTGTTTGATGGAGACAGTGGAGATGGAGGTTTACTTTGTATCTAACCCTGTGCTTTACCGGCTCTGGGAGTGTTTGATGGAGACAATGTACAGAGCGTTTTACTCTGTATCTGATGCCATGCCATTCCTATGCTGGGACTATTTGATGAGGATATAAAACTTGTGATTGAGGAATATGTTCCATTTCTAGCATTCATGAACCAAAATTCTATGATATTCTATGGAAATTAGCTGCACAGAAATCTTAAATACTAATTAAGAACTTTTAATTCTGAACCAAGTCTGGGAGGAAAGTTGGGGTATAAGCAGAGACAATGTAAGGTGAGTTGGAACAGAAGAACACAACATCTGCTGGTTTATAACAGATTTTGCCAAATTCTTAAACATTTCCACCCACTTTCTAGAGTGGGCTAGAAACATTGTAACATTGATTTAACGGAAAGTTCCTGCAGTTTTGGCACTTACAGTGTTAGGAATTTGGAATTTTCATTTTATTTAAACAATTATGGGAACAGTTTGTTCTATTCAATTATCATCATCTGCAAACAATGGTGGCTATAGCCATAAAGTTCTGGAAATTCCATCAGATCTAACCAGGTCATTTTCCAGTTTTTAATTATAGAATCATAGAATGCTGCACTAGAAAAGAAGACCATTTAAATCCATATTGTGCTCTGTGTACCAACCTTTCCCTTTCCAGATATTTTATAATCAACCAATTCAGAAATGTTATTACACACCTCTGGAGCAAGTAGGATTTGAACTCAGGCCTGCTGGCTCAGAGGAAAGGACACTGACGCCATCAAGAGCCCTCCATTCTCCTCTCTGCTCTTTTAAACCGAACAAAATTGTGTTAAACAGTCCCAATGAATCTCTGTAACAAAAATTCAAATTAACAATTAATAGAAAAGTACATGAAGTCACAGAAACTTCCTAATCAACAAACATTATCCTAGTTGTCCCCATGGATATTGGTCTGGCTTCCATAGAATTGCATGCGGTCCATCTCCATTTTGTTCAACCAAATCTTTGCTTTCAATCTACTCATGCATCTGAGTTGATACATATTGTCAATGTTAACATCATTGAATCCCCTATTATCAACATCCTAGGGTTTACTATTGACCAGAAATGTACTGGATTTGCCATATAAATATAGTAGTTACAAGAGCAGTTTTGGAGCTAGCAACCCTTGAAGCAGGTAACTCATCTCCTGACTCTCCAAAGCCTGTGCATGATCTATAAGGCACAAGTCAGGAGTGTGATAGAACACTCGCCACTTGCCTGGATAGATGCAGTTCCAACAAAATTCAAGAAGCTTGACACCATCCAGGAGAAAGCAGTCCACTTGATTGGCAGTCGGCTTGACTGGATCCACAAGCCATTCCTTCCACACTCAGTGTCAACACTGTGTACAACTAGAAGATGTATTGCAGAATTTCACCAAAGATCCTTAGAGAGCACTTTCCAAACGCATGACCATTTCCATTTAGAAACACAAGTGCAACTAATACATAGGGACATCACTTCATGTCAGCTCTGATGAAGAGTCATCTAGATTTAAGACATTGTCTTGCTTTCTCGCCATGGACGCTGTCTGACCTGCTGTGATTTACAGCATTTTTTGTTTTCACCACCTGCAAGTTCCCCTCCAAACAACTCACCATCCTGACTGAAAACAATTCATCGTTCTTTCACTGTCACTGGGTCAAAATCCTGGAATTCCCTCCGTAACGGCATTGTTGGTCTACCTACAGCACTTGGATTGCAGTGGTTCAAAAAGACAGCTCACCACCACCTTCTCAAGTGCAACAAGAGACAGGCAATAAATGCTGGCGCAGTCAGCGATGCCCAGGTCACACAAGAGAATTTTAAAAAGTTAAATAAAAATGCTGTACAGGGATATTGGGAAAAGACAGAAGATTGGCACTGAGTAATAGGTGCAGGCACAATGGGCCAAATGGCCTTCTTCTGCTCTGTAACAATTCTGTATTCTGTGACTCCAGTTTTATTAGGGCTGCTTGATGCCGCACTTAGCCAAATATTGCCTTGAACTCAGGACAGCTACTATTGCCTCACTGCTGGAATCAGCTCCTTTGTCCATGTTTGAACCTAGGCTGTTATGGGTTTGCCATTGTTGTTTTTTTGTTTGTAGAAGGTAGGTATCACTGTTAGGCCAGTATTTATTGTTCACCCCTGATTGCCCAGAGGGCATTGCTGTTGATCTAGAGTCACATGGAGGCCAGACAAGGTAAGGATAGCAGTTTCCTTCCCTAAAGCACTTAGCGAACTAGAAAGGTTTATCCCTACTATTAACAACTATTTCATGGTCATCAAAGACTCTTAATTCCAAATTATTTTTAATTCAAATTTTACCATCTGCCATGGTGGGATTCGAACCCAGGTCCCCAGAACATTAACTGGGTTTCTAGATTCATAGTCTAGTAATAATACCACTAGGTGAAATCCAGGATTTTAATGATCTGCCCATTATTATTTCCTAACTAAATTTTGTAGCAGGTGAAACAATTTAGGATTCAACCACATTGCTGTGGGACTGGAGTCACATGCAGCCCGACCAGGTGAGATTGACAGATTTTCCTTCCCAAAAGAGCATTAGAGAACAAGATAGGTTTTTTGTGACCATTAAATAAGCTTTTAATTCTAAGTTTATTCCTTGAATTCAAATTTAATGGAGGTGGACACGATCACTGAGTTCAAAGAGAAATTGGATGGGCAGTTGAAGGAAAAAGTATATAAAATATAGAATGAACTGATAGGAGTTGACAGAAACAAATACTGGTGCCCTCCAGAAATGACACAACATGAGGGCCAGCCATACAAACCACAAAAGCCATTTATTTCTAAGACACTGTATCAACAATCTTTCTTCCCAAGGACAATCCCACAAGCTGCCAAAGGAAATCGTGAAAACCACCATCACTCAAATTCTTCAAGACCCATCCTTGAATTAATTCCATTGATAAGTTTCATGACCTGGATGACCAACTCAGCAGCTTATTCCTAATGTAGCTGGCACTAACCATAGGAATTCTAGCAGAATAGTTATTATTGATGCCAACAGCACTAAAGCAGCAGCAGCAGACACAGCGGTGAATTGAAAGTGCATAGTGATACAGCAAATGGATTCCAGCCTTTTAAGAAGGCAACTCACCATCACCTACTCAAGCAATGGGCAATAAATGTTTTCCACCAGTGACACTCACATTCCATGAATGAATTTAAAAAGTTAAATTGGAAGAATTTGTTTTCCCTCTGCGGATGTCTTTCTTGTGAACTAGTTCCTTTTCCATCTTCAGTCATCACTGGACGATTGCTACACATTCAATGCCACCTCTGTCACTGGCACTGACAATTCTGCTTTGAGAGAGAACAGATTAAACTGTTTTTCAGAGATAATAGGAATAGAAAACCTTTCCATCAGTCCTGTAAAATCTGTGACTTCCTTCCTGTTGCTAGTATGGAGCAATTCTCCTGTTGCTTCAATGGTAATGGCAATAAACTCTCTCTTCATTTTGGGTTTAAAAAAGCCTCAGTGAAATCTCTCTCTGCTGCTTTTTGATCAGTGATTTGTTTCTGAAACATTTCTTCTCAGGAAGGTGGTCAAACTCTTTCTGCTACTGCAAGAATGTTGAGGCCAACACAGGTTCAAAGTGAAGAGGGTTGATTGTGAATCACACACACAGTTTCAACTCTTGAATGCTGTTTGTGTTACAGTATTACTCATTGAAATTCCTTTCATATTGGAGTTGTTCCACCTGGACCATGTAGTTTCATCTTTGTAGGCTATAACCTCTGTTTCCTCCGCCATGGTACCTGATCTGACAGGGCAATGATACTTGGGACTTTGTATCCCTTTGAATGTTTGCAACACACATACTGAAGCAGCTTGCAAACTTTTCAACAAACCATTGTCCAACATCAAGTGTGATACTGCAGTTGGACAACATTCGCAGCATGGTGGCTCAGTGGTTAGCACTGCTGCCTCACAGCACCAGGGACCTGGGTTTGATTCCACCCTCAGGCAACTGTCTGTGTGGAGTTTGCATATTCTCCCTGTGTCTGCGTGGGTTTCCCCCGGGAGCTCCGGTTTCCTCCTACAGTCCGAAGATGTGCAGGCTAGGTGGATTGGCCATGCTAAATTGCCCATAGTGTTCAAGGACATGTAGATTAAGTGGGTTACAGGGGGATGGGTCTGGGTGGGATGTTCCAAGGGTCGTTGTGGACTTGTTGGGTCAAAGGGCTGGTTTCCACACTACAGGGATTCTATGATAATCCTGAGTATATGATGAATTGCACTGATGACCAATTTAAGACTGTGCAACTTCTGTTCAGCATTTTACTTTTATCAATCAGGAACGAAAAATTACTATTGGTCAGGACTTTGACATCAACATGGCATGAACAAATGTAAAGAAGTCTTGTTTATCTTATAGTGGATGAAATAAATCACTGAAATACAAAATACACAAATACTTTTGAAGAAGTTTTAAAAGCTTTTGGTAATTTTTTCAATTTGAGAACAAATAAAATTCTTGAATAAACAAGACTATTGCAGTAGAGTTCAGATTGTCCTTTTACAGAACTTGAATATTGTTAAAACTCACAGAATTTGTTGAGGCTTTTCATTTTGAACTTTACAGGGCAATTCACAAGAAATATCAAAGTAAAGAGAAAAGAACATTTATATTGTATGAAAGGAGAGTGCTGATTGATTGACAAGTGGATTCTGATTGGTAGCAGTGCTGCAATAGAGAATTCACCAGTTAATGATGGCTGACCGTTAACTGTCGAGCTTCACTTAAATTTTAAATACTGCAGGTTGACTCTAATTGGCCGAAGATTTTCTATGGAAAGTGAATGACAGACACCTATATCGTTGAAACTGAAAGAACTGTGAATGCTGTAAATCAGGAACAAAAATAGAAGTTGCTGGAAAAGCTCAGCAGGTCTGGCAGCATCTGTGAAGAAAATGTCAGAGTTAATGTTTTGGGTTCAGTGACCCTTCCTTAGAACTAGTCCTGTAAAAGTTCAACCTGAACTCTTCTGCAAAAGTCTTGTGGTTAGATATAACTAAGCTGCTTGTGAGATTATTTAAGCAGGCATTGAAAAGTTAACGACTTGCTGTAGGTACAGAATCACATGTAGGCTAGGCTGGATAAGGATGGGTAAGGTAGATTTCCTTTAAATCACATTAATGAACCAGATTTTGTGCTTTTGCAACAATCAATGATGGTTACTTTGTCACCATAGAAGTAGCTTTGAATTCAATAATATTTTTCTTGAATTCATTTTCACCGTCTGCCATGATGAGATTCAAACTCACGTTCCCATAGGATTAAGCCTTGCGTTCTTGAATTACCGGTCCAGTGACATTACCACTGTGCCACCACAACCCCAATTAAAATATGTTTGCGTGTGTTGCTGAATCTATCAGTTCTAGCACAGAGTAACTGGAATCAGGCACCAGTCCATGACTCCACTCCAATATCCAGAGAACCCTATTTCCACTGACCTCCTGTTTGCTACAGCTCTCAACTCACTGTCTTTGTCCAGTCTTCTGGGCAGAGATTACTTGTCTAACTGCATTCTGGATTTTCAATGGGGTTTATCAACTTTCTGGATTACAACCAATTTTCAATATCCAAGGGTTTTAAGAGATGTAGAACCCAGATAAGTAGATGAAAGTAGGACACAGCTTAGCCATGTGCAGTTGATTCTTAACTGCTGTCTGAAGTGGCATAGCAAGCCATTCAGTTCAAAGGCAACTAGGGACCTGCAACAAATACTGGCCAACCAGTTGCATGAAGGAATAAAATAAACACAAAGGATGGTGAATCTTCGGAATTTTTGACCATAAAGGGCTCTGGAAGCTCAGTCTTTGCATTTGTTTCATGTAGAGATTGATTTTTTTATTATTATTAATAGTGCATAGGATTATGGGGATAGTGTGGGTAAAAGACATTGAAGTGTTCTATCAGCCATGATCATATTAAATGGTGCAGCAGGCTTGATGGGCTGAATGAACTATGTTCCTATCTTAATTTAAAGTGTCAAATAGAAAATGATGGTGCTGCAACCTCATGAGTTTCAACCAACGTTTGGATAGACAAGGTATCTTGACTATCAAGATACAATACAATAAGTATAATTATACAATAAGTATAATTCCCTCACCTCAACTGAAAAGACTTAAAAGCTTAAGAGACAGATTTACAGTTGATTTGCACGTCACCAAGCTGTTGAACAGATCCTAAAAGCATAAGATGTTTTCACAGGATATGGATATCTTCCTGGTGAATATCATTGACAAGAGTATGAGAACTACTGAGCACCCTTGGAGAAGTGTTCCAAATGTCCTCGAAGACAAGATAAAGGAGATTGAAAAGATGCAAGTAATCAAGATTGTGACAAGTCCCACAGATGTGATAAACAGCACCAAGCAGTATAAATCTAGATATCTGGGAGTACATAGATTCAAAGGATCGCAACAAAGCGTTGACATATGGTGTATCCCATGCCAACCACTGAAAAATGCTACTGCAATTTTCCAAGGCAAAGTTTATCACTTTAGATGCGAGTTATGGATACTGGCGAAAAGTTGGTGAAACCAGCAGTTTCCTGTCTTTGTTCTCAATGCTGTCTGGGACATACAAATGGTCTTATATGCTGTTTGGCATTTCTACTGCTCCAGAAGGATATCAATACAAACAGCATGAGAAAGTCAATCATCATGGATATTCAGCTGGTCTAAGCATGTTGAGGTATGATGAAAGAAGTCAGAGCAGATCATGATTGAAATCTAGTGAGCCTACCAGAGAGAGCACATCAATTGAACCTGAAACTGAACCAAAAAAAACTGCAAAGCAAATTACATATGTACATAGGTCACGTACTGATGGCGAGAGGACTTTGTCTTGATCCCGATAAGGTGCAAACTGTGACAGGGATGTAGCAATCAACAGATATGATGATGGTGCAATAGTCTGTTGGATTTATTCACTGCCTGGTAAAGTTCTTGATTAATTTGTCATCAGAATGTGAACCTCTACATAAGCTCATTGCAAAGGTCACAGAAGAAGCAGAAGCTTTCATTTGGATTAAGCAACTTGTGATTACAATGTCAGTATTGAGGCACTGTTATTGAGACAACAAAGCCACTCTGTGGTGTGATGCCAGTGAGAAAGGACTTGGAGCAGAAAAGTTTTTTGATCTTCCAAGGCAACACTGCCTTCAGCACTCTCGATCCTAGCCGCAGAGAACAGTGTAAAAATTCCTCTGATTATAGTATTATTAATTACAACTACATACCCCTTATTCCCCCCTCTAGAATAGATTTCTGTACCACAGTGTTATGGTCAGTTTGCTCATCCTCCCTACAGTCTGTAATCTCATCCACACAGGGAGCAAGAATCTCAAACCTGTTAGACTATCAAGGGTGGAGACTCCTTCAGCACTACCTCCTAGATCCCGCTACCTCCATTTTATTGCAGCAGCAGCGGGAGCAGTGTAAGCGAGGACCAGGGGGCTGCCGGGAAGTTGTTAATCCTTTAAAAACTTACCTCGTGGGATCAGTGGCTTCCATTTTTGCAGCAGCAGCGGGAGCAGTGAGAGCGAGGGCCAGGGGGCTGCCGGGAAGGTAAGTTAATCCTTTAAAAACTTACCTCGTGAATAGGCGGAGCGCACACTGAGCAGGAATGGACATGGGACGGCTGAGTAATTGAGGTAATATATTTGGGCAGTTGCTTTACCCGAAATACTACTCAGGTAGTGTCTCCCACCCATCCTCTTCCTCTAACCAAAAAAAAACGTTCTGAGCGCCAATTTGGTAAGGTTACTAGTTTTTCTTTTTTCTTCAATACTCTGTTTGGGAATTCAGAACGGTGGGAATGGATGTTAGGGCAGTTGCATGCTCCTCCTGTAGAATGTGGGAGGTAAGGGTCACCACTAGTGTCCCCACTGACTTCATCTGCAGGAAGTGCACCCAACTCCAGCTCCTCAGAAACCGCGTTAGGGAACTAGAGCTGGAGCTGGATGAACTTCAGATCATTTGGGAGGCTGAGGGGGTAATTGAGAGGAGTTACAGGGAGGTAGTCACACCTCAAGTACAGGAAAAAGGTAGATGGGTTACAGTCAGGGGACGGAAAGGGAACAGGCAGACAGTGCAGGGATCCTCTGTGGCCGTTCCCCTCAATAACAGGTATATGGTTTTGGATACTGTTGGGGGGGACAACTTACCAGGGGTAAGTCATGGGGTACAGGTCTCTGGCACAGAGTCTGTCCCTGTTGCTCAGAAGAGAGGGGGGGAGAGGAGGAGAGCATTAGTCATTGGGGACTCCATAGTTAGGGGGACAGATAGGAGATTCTGTGGGAACGAGAGAAACTCGTGGTTGTAGTGTTGCCTCCCAGGTGCCAGGGTCCATGATGTCTCGGATCGTGTTTTCGGGATCCTTAAGGGGGAGGGGGAGCAGCCCCAAGTCGTGGTCCACATAGGCACCAACAACATAGGTAGGAAAAGAAATGGGGATGTAAGGCAGAAATTCAAGGAGCTAGGGTGGAAGCTTAGAGCTAGAACAAACAGTTGTTATCTCTGCTTTGTTACCCGTGCCACGTGCTGGCGAGGCGAGGAATAGGGAGAGAAAGCAGTTGAACACGTGGCTACAGGGATGGTGCAGGAGGGAGGGATTCAGATACCTGGATAATTGGGGCTCATTCTGGGGTAGATGGGACCTCTACAAACGGGATGGTCTATACCTGGACCAGAGGGGTACCAATATCCTGGGGGGGAAATTTGCTAATGCTCTTCGGGAGGGTTTAAACTAATTCAGCAGGGGGATGGGAACCTGAATTGTAGCTCCAGTGTACAGGAGGTTGAGAGTAGTGAGGTCATGAATAAAGTTTCAAGGTCGCAGGAGTGTACAGGCAGGCAGGAAGGTGGTTTGAAGTGTGTCTACTTCAATGCCAGGAGCATCCGGAATAAGGTGGGTGAACTTGCAGCATGGGTTGGTACCTGGGACTTCGATGTTGTGGCCATTTCAGAGACATGGATAGAGCAGGGACAGGAATGGTTGTTGCAGGTTCCGGGGTTTAGATGTTTCAGTAAGATCAGGGAAGGTGGTAAAAGAGGGGGAGGTGTGGCATTGTTAGTCAAGGACAGTATTACAGTGGCAGAAAGGATGCTTGATGAGGACTCGTCCACTGAGGTAGTATGGGCTGAGGTTAGAAACAGGAAAGGAGAGGTCACCCTGTTGGGAGTTTTCTATAGGCCTCCGAAAAGTTCCAGAGATGTAGAGGAAAGGATTGCAAAGATGATTCTGGATAGGAGCGAAAGTAACAGGTAGTTGTTATGGGGGACTTTAACTTTCCAAATATTGACTGGAAATGCTATAGTTCGAGTACTTTAGATAGGTCAGTTTTTGTCCAATGTGTGCAGGAGGGTTTCCTGACACAGTATGTAGATAGGCCAACAAGAGGCGAGGCCACATTGGATTTGGTACTGGGTAATGAACCAGGCCAGGTGTTAGATTTGGAGGTAGGTGAGCACTTTGGTGATAGTGACCACAATTCGGTTACGTTTACTTTAGCGATGGAAAGGGATAGGTATATACCGCAGGGCAAGAGTTATAGCTGGGGGAAAGGCAATTATGAGGCGATTAGGCAAGAATTAGGATGCATAGGATGGGGAAGGAAACTGCAGGGGCTGGGCACAATTGAAATGTGGAGCTTGTTCAAGGAACAGCTACTGCGTGTCCTTGATAAGTATGTACCTGTCAGGCAGGGAAGAAGTGGTCGAGCGAGGGAACTGTGGTTTACTAAAGAAGTTGAATCTCTTGTCAAGAGGAAGAAGGAGGTTTATGTAAAGATGAGGCGTGAAGGCTCAGTTCGGGCGCTTGAGAGTTACAAGTTAGCCAGGAAGGACCTAAAGAGAGAGCTAAAAAGAGCCAGGAGGGGACATGAGAAGTCTTTGGCAGGTAGGATCAAGGAAAACCCTAAAGCTTTCTATAGGTATGTCAGGAATAAAAGAATGACGAGAGTAAGATTAGGGCCAGTCAAGGACAGTAGTGGGAAGTTATGCATGGGGTCTGAAGAGATAGGAGAGGCGCTAAATGAATATTTTTCGTCAGTATTCACACAGGAAAAAGACAATGTTGTCGAGGAGAATACTGAGATACAGGCTAGTAGACTAGACGGGGTTGAGGTTCATAAGGAGGAGGTGTTAGCAATTCTGGAAAGTGTGAAGATAGATAAGTCCCCTGGACCGGATGGGATTTATCCTAGGATTCTCTGGAAAGCTAGGGAGGAGATTGCAGAGCCTTTGGCTTTGATCTTTATGTCGTCATTGTCTACAGGAATAGTGCCAGAAGACTGGAGGATAGCAAATGTTGTCCCCTTGTTCAAGAAGGGGAGTAGAGACAATCCTGGTAATTATAGACCAGTGAGCCTTATTTCGGTTGTGGGTAAAATGTTGGAAAGGATTATAAGAGATAGGATTTATAATCATCTAGAAAGGAATAATTTGATTAAGGATAGTCAACATGGTTTTGTGAAGGGTAGGTCGTGCCTCACAAGCCTTATTGAGTTCTTTGAGAACGTGACCAAATAGGTGATTGAGTGTAAAGCAGTTGATGTGGTGTATCTGGATTTCAGTAAAGCGTTTGATAAGGTTCCCCACGGTAGGCTATTGCAGAAAATACGGAAGCATGGGATTGAGGGTGATTTAGCGGTTTGGATCAGAAATTGGCTAGCTGTAAGAAGACAGAGGGTGGTGGTTGATGGGAAATGTTCATCCTGGAGTTCAGTTACTAGTGGTGTACCGCAAGGATCTGTTTTGGGGCCACTGCTGTTTGTCATTTTTATAAATGACCTGGATGAGGGCGTAGTAGGATGGGTTAGTAAATTTGCGGATGACACTAAAATCGGTGGAGTTGTGGATAGTGCAGAAGGATGTTGCAGGTTACAGAGGGACATAGATAAGCTGCAGAGCTGGGCTGAGAGGTGGCAAATGGAGTTTAATGCGGAAAAGTGTGAGGTGATTCACTTTGGAAGGAGTAACAGGAATACAGAGTACTGGGCTAATGGTAAGATTCTTGGTGGTGTGGACGAGCAGAGAGATCTCGGTGACCATGTACATAGATCCCTGAAAGTTGCCACTCAGGTTGATAGGGTTGTTAAGAAGGCGTATGGTGTGTTAGGTTTTATTGGTAGAGGGATTGAGTTTCGGAGCTATGAGGTCATGTTGCAGCTGTACAAAAATCTGGTGCGGCCGCACTTGGAGTATTGCGTACAGTTCTGGTTGCCGCATTCTAGGAAGGATGTGGAAGCATTGGAAAGGGTGCAGAGGAGATTTACCAGGATGTTGCCTGGTATGGAGGGAAGGTCTTATGAGGAAAGGCTGAGGGACTTGAGGCTGTTTTCGTTGGAGAGAAGAAGGTTAAGAGGTGACTTAATAGAGACATACAAGATGATCAGAGGATTAGATAGGGTGGACAGCGAGAGCCTTTTTCCTCGGATGGTGATGGCTAGCACAAGGGGACATAGCTTTAAATTGAGGGGTGATAGATACAGGACAGATGTCAGAGGTAGGTTCTTTACTCAGAGTAGTAAGGGCGTGGAATGCCCTGCCTGCAACAGTAGTAGACTTGCCAACTTTAAGGGCATTTAAATGGTCATTGGATAAACATATGGATGATAATGGAATAGTGTAGGTTAGATGGGCTTCAGATTGGTTTCACAACATCGAGGGCCGAAGGGCCTGTACTGCGCTGTTATGTTCTCTGCTTTGCTTGTAGTCACATCCTCTTGTTCCTGACCACTGACTGAATTTCAGGTGGTTAATCTAAGAGGTGTGACTGGCTCCTGAAACATAACGTTCAGGTAACACCCCACCTTTTTATAACCTCAAAGTATACTTTATTCATAAAAGATCTGTTTGTATGTCGACATTGTCACAAAAGCAGTTCGTTTCTTTACAGTTGCGTATCAAGTAAATGAATAAAACATTGGACTTTGACTCTGCCCAAAAACCCAAAGACCTCTCTTCCGCACACAATACTAATATTTATATATATTTGAGCCGCTAGGAGGGTCTGATAACTGAAAGGATCCCCATTTTATCTTCAGCAGGAAGACAACAGACAGTGGTCTTTTCCAACATTGCCTTGGTGGCAACAGCCCCAGGCTTTAGTGCATCCCCCAACACATAGTTCTGGACCTTGGAATGTGTCAGTCTGCTACATTCAGTTGTGGTCAGCTCCTTCTTCTGAAGACCAACAAGTTTCGGGCAGACCAAATAGTGCCTTTCAACGAGTTGACGGTCCTGCAGGCGTAGATGATATTTGTATTGGTGTACATTCTGGGGAACAGACCGTAGAGCACAGAGTCCTGTGTCATGGAGCTGCTCGGGATGAAGCTCGACACAAACCACTGTCTCTTCCTCCAGTCTTCCTTTGCAAAGACATATTCCAGAAGGAGATATGTGACAGTCTCAACTCCCCGCAGCTACTTTGAAGGCAGTGGTGGTACAGACCAACTGTATATAAAAAATCTCACAGGTCCCTGATACGCTGCAGTGTTCAAAGCTCAGATTCCAGGCTATCAACTTTGAACCAGAGTTCCTCAAGCAACCAACACCTGCAACAGATACAGTCAGGATGAACCACAATGGCGTACACCAGTTCCCACATCATGAAGTTGTCACACATCTCCTGCTGTAGCAAACTTTTATTTTGTAGCCTGTCAATAATTCCCCCATTTACTTTCAATCTGAAACTAACCTATAATAGACAATCAAATTAGTAGCTATCAACTACGAATGAACTTACAGTTTACCTTTTACACTTGGATCCCTATTCATGTGCTTGAATTATCCTGTTAAAAATCCTTACAAACTATGATCTAAAACAAAAGCATGGGAAAGCATCTCTCCTCTCTGCACTGACTTCCCACATTGCCTCCAAATTGTCTGAACTATACACAATTGATTCTGTTATGACACGACAGTTGCTTTCCTGCGCAATATCACATTATAGAAAATCACGCTATAGAAATAACAGGGCCTATTGGAAAAGCGGGGTTAGGGGCAGACCACCAAAATCAATCACTCAAAAGCCTAACACAAAAGGATAGCACAGTTTGAGTAGTTTGAATAAATGCTTACTTCATGTCTAATAATGAAATAAAAGTAAATTTAACACCTTACCTTAAAAAGTGTCAAGACAACTTGATGGGAGAGGTTTTGAGGTTGCTCTGTTGTTAATGCAGGGTCTGAGGGTTGTCCTCATCATTATCATCATTTTCACATGCAGTTAGGTAAAGATCTCACTAGTTTCTAAAACTGAAAGTAAAGATACCCATCAAACCAACCCAGGAAAGGTACAGCATAGGGTTAGATACAGAGTAATGTTCTATCTACTGGAAACTGAAAGTAAAGCCATCTCCATGCTTTCCCCATCAAACACTCCCAGGACATGTATATCACAGGGTTGGCTACAGAGTAAAGTTGCCTCTGCACTGCCACCATCAAGCATTCCCAGAACAGGTACAGCATATGATTAGATGGAGAGTAAAGCTTCCTCAACATTGTTGCCATCAAACAGGTACAACACAGGGTTAGGTGCACAATAAAGCTCCCTCTAATCTTTTAAAATGAAAATAAAGCTCCCTTTACTGTGTCCCTATCAAAGCATTCCATGTTTAAATGCAACAAGACGATATTCAGTCTAGGGCTAACAAGTGGCAAGTAACATCCCCGCCGCACAATTGCAAGACAATGACCATCTACAATAAGAGACAATTTAACCACTGCCCCTTGACATTCAGCAGCATTACCATCACTGAATCCCCACTATCAACACCATCGGGTTACCATTGACCAGAAACTCGACTGGCCTCACCACATAAACACAGTGGCTACAAGAGCAGGTCAGAGGCTAGGAATTTTGCAGCAAGTAACTCAACTCCTGACTCCCCAAAGCCTGTTCACCACCTCCAAGGTGCAAGTCAGGAGTGTGATGGAATACTTCCTGCTTGCCTGGATGAGTGCAGCCCCAATCAATCTCAAGAAGCTTGACACCATCTAGGACAAAACAACATTTGATTGACACCACATCCACAAACATTCAATTCCTCTGCTACTGAGGTTCACTCTATCTAGAGGGACAAGGGCAGCAGATAATGGGAACACCATCACCTGCAAGTGCCCCTCCAAACCACTCATCATCCTGATTGGAAACATATCACCAGTCCTTCACTGTCACTGGGTCAGAATCCTGGAAGTCCCTTCCTACTGGCATTAAGAGTCTACCCACAACATATGGACTGCCGTTGTTCAAGAAGGCACCTCACCACATCTTCTAAGGGCAACTAGGGACAGGCATTAAATGCTGGCCAGTCAGTAATGTCGACATCCCACAGAGAACAAGAAAAAATTTCCAGGACAGCCACAGCAGAGAGTTAGGTAAACAGTAAACCTGCTGTTGCACTCATCCTGTCAAACACTCTCAGGATAGTCACAGCAAATAGTTAGATCTTTAAAAACTTCATTCATGGGATGTGGGCATCACTGGCTAAGCCAGCATTTATTGCCCATCCCTAATTGCCTACAAGGGCACTTAAGAGTCAATTATATTTCTGTGGGACTGGAGTCACATGTAGTCCAGACTGGCAGTTTCATTTTCTAAAGGCCATTATTGAATCAGTTAGGTTTTTCGAACAATCGACAACATAGTCATCATTAGACTCTTAATTCCGGATATGTACAAGTGATGAATTTAGAGGCCTGTGGAGGTAGGACTGGAGAATGGGACTAGTTGGGTGGCTGTTTCAGGAGCTGGTACAGACACAGTGGGATGAATGGTCTCCATCTGTACCATAAAAGTCTATGATTTTACTTTTTATTGGATTCAAATTCCACCATCAGCTATGGCAGGATTCAAACTGGAGTTCGAAAAACATTACCTGAGCCCTGAAATTCATGCCACTGGGCCACTGCCTCTCCAGTATAGAGTAAAGCTACCTCCACGTTTACCTATTGCCATGTTGTATCAACTGACCTTACAACTGTGACAATGCCATTCTGACTTGATAACCCAGAGTGAAAATATTGACTGATGAGTTGTTTTGTGCTCTAACATTTGGATTTGTGGTATGTGCTCAATCCAAGTCAACATATTATGGTAACCGCCTTTGGAACACATGTTCAATTTGTTTGGATTTGAGGTGAATTTTCAGAGGATTCTAATGTGCTCTCCACTTGTCAATACATTTAATGAAAGAAACCATGAAACAATTCGGTGTTTTGTTTTGCCCTGGCCTGTTGTAATCTCTTGATCATCTGCAGCAGACGTGCAGTGGTATCTTGCGATCTCGCTCTCAACCAGTTAATCTGATTATCACAATTTATCAATGAATATGTAATGCTGGTAGCTTTGCCACACTGTGTTAAGGTTAGTTTACTCTCTTGCTC
Source organism: Rhincodon typus (assembly GCF_021869965.1). Taxonomy (NCBI): domain Eukaryota; kingdom Metazoa; phylum Chordata; class Chondrichthyes; order Orectolobiformes; family Rhincodontidae; genus Rhincodon; species Rhincodon typus. The sequence continues at coordinate 43,489,803 of NC_063358.1, forward strand.
TCTAAGAAGGTGCAGGTGTGTGCCTGGGCTCATATTGGAAGCAATTCTGAGGGCCAGAATTATTCTGCATTTGGAGAGGCAGGGATTAAGACCAGTCAGCATGGTTTTGTTAAGGAGAGGTTACATCTGACCAACTTGATTGAATTTTTTGAAGAGTTGAGAGCAATGCTTTTGATGTAGTCCATTTGGACTTCAGCAAGCGTTTCAATAAGGTCTCACATAGAAGACTGATAGCCAAGGTAAAAGCCCATGGGATCTAAGGAAATTTGGCAAATTGGGTCCACAATTGGCTGGGTGGCAGGAAGCAGAGGGTGATGGTTGAGGGGTGTTTCTCCAGTTGGAGTTCTGGGTCCAATGGGAACCCCCAGGGGTCAGTGTTAGGGCCCTTATTGCTTGTGGTATGTATAAATCACTTAGACTTGCACATAGGAGGATTGATCATGAAGTTCAAAGATAATACAAAATTTGCTAGGGTGCTCAATAGTGAGAAGATAAACCTTAGATTACGGAGGATATAATGGGCTGGTCAAATGGGCTGACCAATAGCAAATGGACTTCAATCTGAATAAATGTGAGATGATGAACTTGAGAAAGATTAGGAAAGCAAGGAAAACAAGATATATGGTAGAATCTTGGGAAGCACTGAGGATCAGAGGGACCTGAATGCATTTTCCTGTCCCTTAAAGTAGCAAGACAGGTAAATAAAGTGGTTAAGAAGGCATATGGAATATTTGTTTTTATTGATCAAGACATAGAGTTTAAGAGCAGAGAGGTTATGCTGGAACTGTATAAAATGCTGGTTAGGCCACAACATTTCGAAAAACCACATTATAGGAGAGATGTGACTGCATTGTGAGGGTGCAGGAGACTTACTCGGATATTGCCTTGACTGAGAGTCTCAGTTAGGAAAAGTATTAAATAAACTGTGTTTGTCTTCTTACAGCAAAGGAGATTGAGGAGGAACATGATTGTATAAAATTCTGACGGGTTTAGACAAGGTAGACAGGTAGATGTGCCCACAATATTATTCGGAAGACCATCACCAAGCAAGTACCAATTTCTTCATTGCAGAGATCAACATTCCTGTGCTGGATTTTGCCCATTTGTTCAATCCTCTACACTGTCTAACTGATAATTTCAGGTTCCTGTTTCTTAAAGGGCTATATTTGAAATCTTTCTCATTCAGCTGTTGTTGGGCCTACTTTATCAGCATTTGTTGCTGCAGTGTCATACTCCTCGACTAACCAGCCATTTTAAGGATCAGTTCTAACTCTCTCTGCTCCATCTTTAGTCCTGATAATTTGATCCCAGCAGAGATGAGAAGTTGGTATGGTTGTGAGATGCAGTTTGGGTGTATGGTTTGCTTTTGTCTCCTATGCATGAGTATTAGCTGGGGAAGGTGACGATAAGAAACACTGACTCATAAATCCCAGTGGAGCCAATACAATTGTCTTCCAGATTCCAGGTGACCCTAATTGGCAAGAAAATGCAGGACAACGCATCTCAGTAATCCAGCGGATTTATTGATCACAACTCTTGTGTAAATGTTCCACAGCACTCAGAGATAGGGTCGACTAGCAATGAGTGGCATGAAGTGAAACAGGTGAAAGGGCAACAGGAACACAGTAGTATAGAATGAAGGACAGGAGACAACAAAGGCAAGTCTCTCATCGGCAGGATAGACTACCTAGAAGGGAGAAACTACCTGGGCATTGTCAGAGTATGAGCATTAGTGAAGGCTAATGGTTTCTGATTTGTGTCCATCATTGAGGCTCATCAGAAGGTTTGCAGCAGCTGTTGTTATGATAAGATGAAGACACACAAAGTTTGCCTTAGTGCAACATCATGGCCAGTGCCTTATCAAAGTATGATGCAGCATTATTTACAAAAGACAATGTCCAAGTGATTCACAAAGTGAAATTACAGATGCAACAGCCTTTGTTCAAATCCACTCCTACCAGATATTCCCTCTGTGGCTGAGGAGAAGGTAAAGGCAGTCAGCTCGCTCATGACTGTCTGGGCCTGAGATGGTCATTGCGCTCACCCTCAGGTTGCAAGGTCCAGTTGAGGCCAGGCTCACTGCATCACTGAAGGGCAGATTCTGTTATAGGGTGTAGATCCACAGTCTGTTAGAGAAGGTGGATGATAATGGAACCCATGAATGGTGCCCCCTCATCACCATCTGTCACATCCTCAGCCCTTTTCTAGTGCCCATGATCACTAGTTAGGACACGGCTGGTACCCATTCTGTGCATCATTGCCTCATTAGTGCACTGACTGGTCAATGTTCAAGATTGAGGCAGACACTCTGTGCCTGTCAGTGCACAGCTCCTGCATCTACTCCAACTGATATTGCAAAGGGCTATCCATGACATTCGCTGCACTCTTAGTGGAAGAGCTCGTACACTCAAAGTCTTCAGACATTGTGGGTCAGTTGAGTAGAATGGACATCTTCATTCTCGCCCAGACATGTGGACAAATATCACTGTCTTGCTGAACACAGGACCATACCTTTCCTTCATTCTTTGAGGGGAATACTAAATAAAAACCAAAGGAACTGTCGATGCTGTAAATCAGAAATAAAACCAGAAGTTGCTGGAAAAGCTCAGCATGTCTGGTAGCATCTCTGAAGAGAAATCAGAGTTAACGTTTCAGGTCGAGTGATCCTTCCTCAGAACTGATGGAAATGTCACTATATATGCAGAAGATAGGATGGGGGAGTAGGTAAGGAGTAAACAGTAGGTGGGGATAGAGCCCAAAGAGAGAGAGAAGCGCAGTTGGACAGACAAAGGAGTAGATAGCAATCTGGCTAGGAGGTGAATAGCTGTTAATGGAGACTGTTGATGGTTAGCAATAGGCAGTGTGTAATGGCTGACTATGTGATAATAAGGCCCAGCATGTGGGGTAGGGGGCTAGGACATGGGAGAGTTCAGGCCCTAAAATTATTGAACTCGATATTAAGTCCAGAGGGCTACAGGGTCCCCAAGCGGAAAATGAGGTGTTGTTCTTCCAGCTTGCGCTAAGCTTCGCTGGAACACTGCAGCATGCCTGAGACAGAGATGTTGGCCAGGTCACAGGATGGTGTGTTGAAGTGGCAGGCAATTGGAAGCTCATGGTCATTTTTGGGGGCAGAATATAGATGTTCTGTGAAGTAGTCACACAATTGATGCTTCGTTTCTTCAAAGTAGAGGAGACCACATTGTGAGCAGCGAATGCAGTAGATTATATTGTGGGAAGTGCAGCTAAAGTGCTGGTGCTGGTGAATTTCCGCCACCTCTAATGAGATGCTACCACTAGACACATATTCCCCTTCCCTCCCTTGTCCGCTCACCGCAGGGACCATTCCCTCCGGGAGACCCTAGTCCTTTCTTCCTTCACCCACCCCCCAGCCCTACGGCACGTTCCCCTGTACCTGCGAAGGTGCAACACCTGCCCATATACCTCCTCCCTCCCCGTATCCAAGGGCCCAAACATACCTTCCAGGTGAAGCAGCGCTTTACCTGCACTTCCCAGAATCTAGTCTACTGCATTTGCTGCTCACAATGTGGTCTCCTCTACATTGGGGAAACGAAGAGTAGTCTGGCTGACTATTTCACAGAACATCTACGTTCTGCCCGCAAAAATGACACTGACCTTCAATTGCCTGCCACTTTAACACACCGCCCTGTTCCCTGGCTGACATCTCTGTCTCGAGCTTGCTGCAGTGTTCCAATGAAGCTCAGCGCAAGCTGGAAGAACAACACCTCATTTTCCATTTGGGAACCCTGCAGCCCTCCGGACTTAATATCAAGTTCAATCATTTTAGGGCCTGAGATCTCCCATGTTCTAGCCCCATACCCCACACACCAGGCCTTATTATCACATAGTCTGCCATTACACACTACCTACTGTTAACCATTCACAGTCCCCTCCTAGCCAGATTGTTATCCACTCCTTTGTCTGTCCAACTGCTCTTCTCTCTCTTTGGGCTCTATCCCCAACTATCGTTTACTCCTTACCTGCTCCCCCGACCCTATCTTCTGCATATAAACCAACATTTTCCCTGCTACCGTCAGTTCTGAGTCACCAGACGTAAAACGTTATCTCTGATTTCTCTTCACACATGCTGCCAGACCTGCTGGGCTTCTCCAGCAATTTCTGTTTTTGACCCTCTGAGGGGACCTGGCTGCTCCCAGCTCTAACGTCTCTGAATCTTCCTGCTCTAAAGTGATCTGTGCTTCACTCTGTGCCACCCTCTCATCGTAAGGGCTCACTGATTGGGGAGCACCTATACTGGTGAAGTGTGCACAAGAAAGCTGCGTCAGCACAGACTCCAAGGTGCTCATCTCCTCTGATACCTTGGGAACTGCTGGCTTTTGCTAGTTTGTGTTTTCTCATTTCTGTCTTTATTCCTTCACCATGCATTTGGGCAGCTGCTAACCCATGATTCACACATCATCGGGACATTATTTAATCCAAGTCTACAAAATCTTTAATCCTTTAATCTCCCCTGCTTTGTGTTCATAAAAATCCAATTGAAGATACAAAGACATAAACTGGTGACAGGCTATGTTCACGGCAAGTCACAAGTAACAGTTGTTATACTTATAAGGACAACAGTGCATTAACAGTGAACGAAAATATAACTTTCAATGAAGAAGTGGAATAATATTCTACTGCAGTTACTGATATACCACCAGCAACTGAGGGAAGACCCAGAGGAATTTGTGCAGCTCAGAAAGCAGAGAGAAGTGCACAACTCTGCAGTCAACTCTGTCTGGTAGTGTAGGTGATATAGTGTTCAGCAGATCAACATATTGAAAAGATGTCAAAAACAAAAGCAATTGTTAGTTTACAGTTGTAAAGAAAAGATTGGTTTATGTCCATAGAATAATTAATACTGAAGTCAAGGAGGCATGAGATTCTAGAATGATTTCATGGTGGACACTTAAAAATTACAGAATCGAGATTGAGAGCTCCACAATCAGTTTGCTGATCTTGGTCAGGCATTCCAAAGAAAACAGAAGATTTTATCTGCTTGTATCGCATATGTGCTACCAACAGCAAACTGTCAGAGAACGAATGTCCTCAAAATTTCCAGCAAGGCCATGGGGCAAATTCACAAAATATTTATTCAACTTGAAAAGACACCTCATGACCACCTTCCCCAGAACGATGAGGAATGGGCAATAAATGTTGGCCCAGGCAGCAACATCCACATTCCAATTAGAATCTAGTCCTGATGAAAGTCATCAACCTAAAGCAGTAAGACTGTTTCTCTCAACTGATATTGCCTCACCTGTTGAGTATTTCCAGTTTTTCTTGTTCTTATTTTAGCATCTAGTCCTGACCATTAGTTAAATGCATGGTACTTGGTGAATTTTTGTGGAACACTGAAGGAGAAGGAACAGGCCATAACATATATTTCAAAATCGTGGAACAAAAAAGATTCTTTCTCATTAAACATTTGCTCAGTGCACTCTTTAAGTGGAGGCCCTTGTATCCTGATAAAGCTTTCAGAGGCTAGGCTGAGCCTGCCCTGCGATACAATCAGCTCTATTCCATTGTACCATGCTAGAAAGGTGCAGCTGCTGTATCAGTGAAGCAGTTCTTGTTATTCTATTCATTGGAACAATATACTCGCCAGTAATTGACTTTCAGGTATTAAGATACTTGTTTTATGATTCAGAGGCTTGCACTAAGTCAATCCAGATTTGAACTTCCAGGTGAAGTGAGTGTGATGGGTGGGGGAGGGGAAGGGAAATTCCCCACTTTCAATGGACTGTGTCCGTGAATTTACTCAGCACTTCTAGCGTGACACTGCTGCTGGCAATGGTTTGCTTATTGTGTGAAGGCAGGAGTTTGGCCATAGGATTGCAACTGTGCCTGTATGTTTAAGTGACTGAGACTGTGGCAGGTAATGAGAGAAGAAGAACAGGTACACGGATGGGATAGGTATGGAGGGACATGGATCAAATGCAAGCAAATGGAACTAGATTAATTGTAAAAAATGGTGGCGCGAGCAAGTTGGGTCGAAGGGCCTGTTTCCATGCTGTAAACCTGTATGACTCTATTCAATCTTGGTTTGTATGTTTCTCAACCTCATTCTCCTGCCTTCTCCCTGTAACCCTTGATCCCCTCACCACTCAAGAACCTATCTATTTCTGTCTTAAAGTCACTCAACGATTTGGCCTCCTTCTGTGGCAATGAGTTCCACAGATTAACTACCCTCTGGCTGAAGAAATTCTTCCTCATCTCAGTTCTAAAGAATCGCCCATTCATGCTGAGACTGTGCTCTCGGGTCCTAGTTCTCCGCCTAATGGAAATATCTTCTTCATATACACTCTATCCAGGCCTCTCAGTATTCTGTAAGTTTCAATCAGACCACCCCTCATTCTTCTAAACTCCATCAAGTACAGACCCAGAGTCCTCAACTACTCCCCATATGACGAGACCTCCATCCTTGGGATTATTCTTCTAAAACTCCTCTGGACTGCCTCCAATGTCAGCACATCCTTCCTTAGATATGGGGCCCAAAACTGTGCAAAATATGCCAAATGCAGTCCGACCGAGCCTTATACAGCCTCAGCAGTACATTTCTCCTCTTATATTCCAGCCCTTTTCAATTGGTTGCTAACATTACATTTGCATTCCTAACTGCCAACTGAACCTGCATGCTAACCTTAAGCGAATTCTGAAATAAGACACCCACATCCCTTTGTGCTGAAGCCTTTTCCTATTTAGAAAGTCTATTTCGAAAATAGTCTATGCCCTTATTCATACTACCCAAAGTGCATAACCTCATATTTTCCCACAATGTATTTCATATGCCACTTCTTTGCCCACTCTCTCAGCCTGTCCAAATCCTTCTGCGACCTCCTAGCTTCCTCAACCCAACTGTCCCTTCACCTATCTTTGTGTCATCTGCAAAGTTAGCAACAATGCCCTCAGTTCCTTTGTACATATTGGTAACAAATAATGTGAATGGTTGTGTCCCAACATGGACCACTGTAGAATTCCACTAGTCACCAGCTGCCATCCTGAAAAAGACACCTTTAAGCCAACTCTCTGCCTTCTGCCAGTCAGCCAATCCTCTATCTATGTCAGTACTTTGCCCATAACACCATGGGCTCTTATCCTGTAAACCAGTCTCCTGTGTGGCACCTTGTCAAAGGCCTTCTGGAAATCCAAATGGATCATGTCCACTGGCTAACTTGTCTTTGTCTAAGAGATAGTAGGGACCGCTGATGCTGGAGTCTGAGATAACAAGGTGTAGAGCTGGATAAACACAGCAGGCCAAGCAGCATCAGAGGAGCAGGAAAGCTGACGTTTTGGGTCTGGACCCTTCTTCAGAAAACCCTTTTTCTGAAGAAGGGTCCAGACCCTAAATGTCAGCTTTCCTGCTCCTCTGATTGCTGCCTGGCCTGCTGTGTTCATTCAGCTCTACACCTTGTTGTCTTTGTCTAATTTGCTCATTACCTCCTCAGAGAATTCTAACAAATTTGTCAGGCGTAACCTCCCCTTGAAAAAGTCATTCTGACTCAGCCCTATTTTACCAAGCACTTCCAAGTACTCCACAATCTCATCTTTAATGATGGAATCTAAAATCTTACCAATGACCACCGGCCTTTGATTTCCTGTCTTATATCTCCCTCCCTTCTTAAACAGGGGTGTTACATTAGTCATTTTCCCATTCCCTGGGACCTTTGCTGACTCTGGTGATTCCTCAAAGACCACCACCAATGGATCTACAATCTTTTCAGCTATCTCCTTCAGAACTCCATCAGATTCCCGGTGATTTATTCATCTTCAGACCTTTCAGCTTTTGCAGCACCTTCTCCTTAGTGATGGCCACTACACTCACCTCTGCTCTGGCTCTCTTAAAGTTCTAGTATGCTGCTAGTGTTTTACATTGTGAACACTAATGCAAAATACCTATTCAGTTCCTCCACCAATTCTTTGTATCCCCTTACTAAATTTCCAGCCTTATTTTCTAGTGGTTCCTTGTCCACTCATGCCTCTCTCTTACCTTTTACATATCCATAAAAACCCTTGCAATCTTCGTTTATATTACGAGCTAATTTACCCTCATATTTCATCTTTTCCCCCTTTATTGCTTTTTTATTTATCATAGAATCAGAGAATTCCTACAGTGCAGACAGGGGCCATTGAGTCCCTAATGACCCTCCAGAGACTCAGCCTCCACCCACACCCTATCTCGACAACTTTTGCAGCCCAGATGAAAAATCCTGAACCCAGGCATCAGGCAAGTAACACAGCCTTCGGGACCCTTGATCCTGACCACTGAGAAGATTGTCTATTCCCCTGACAGTATTATTCCCAATTACAACTACATGACTACATTCCCAGTGTCTGTGGGTGCTGGGGAGTGGAGGTTGGGCTGAAATTTGTTTCCTCAAAAGGTCCCATTTTCTAAAATCAAATAAAAAGATTTAGATTTTAGATGAAGTTAATAGAGGGTTGGTAAGTCACAGCAAATATGACAGAAGGGAGGAAATTGTGAGAGCAATAAAATACAGTCAGAACTGAGCAAGCAAGAGCCAGATTGGTTCAGAGCATAGGCAGCCTCAACAATGCATTGCTGGCAGGCAGGACAATGAACTCGGATCCCCCTTATGTAGCTACACCTTCCCTGAACAATTCCTGCCAATATCTTTATTTCCTTTCCCAAATTATTGTTTCCATTTTTACTGTGTTTTTACTATTTACACCCTGTGCCTTTTTTTAAACTCTTTGCTGTCATAATCTGATTTCCTTCCTCAGATTAATTGTCTTTAGCAGATGATTAAGTCAGTGTTGGTCCAAAGAAAACATCAAGTGTCCCAACAGTCCTCTCCCTTCACATTGCAGACTGCTTGAGCAGATATTTCACTGCAGCACTGAATGAATGCCATGGTGTCAGAGGGAAATACAGTGACTGTTGTACTGTCAAAGGTTCAGTACTGAGGGAGTGCTACACTGTCAGTGGGTCAATACTGGAGGAGTGCTGCACTGTTCGAGGGGCAGATGTATGGCTGTACTATTGATGGTAAGTGTTAAACGTGCTCTTCATTGTCTTGATGCCTCCACCGAGGAGAAAAGTTTCTTCCTATCTACCCTGTCCATACCCTCATAATTTTATACATCTCAGTCATGTCCCTCCTAGTCTCCTCTGCTCCAAGGAAAACAACCCAAGACTATCCAATCTTTCTTCATAACTGAAACTCTCCAGCCAAGGCAATATTCTGGTAAATCTCCTCAGCATCCTCACTACATCAATCATATCCCGCTAATAATGTCAATTCCAGAACTGCACACAATACTCTAGCCATGGCCTAACTGACAGTTCATACAATTTCAGCTCCCTGCTCTTAAACTCTGTGCCTCAACTAATAAAGGCAAGTGTTCCATATGCCTTCTTTACCACTTCACCCACCTGTTCTAATATGTTAAAGGACCATTTGACATACACACCAAGGTCCCTCTGATCCTCAGCGCTTCTTAAGGTCCTATCGTTCTTCATGTATACCTTTGCCTTATCCGTCCTGCCCAACTGCATCAACGCACACTTACTCAAATTGAATTCAATTTGCCGCAGATCAGCCCATCCATGTCCTCCTGTATTCTGAGGCTATCCTCCTCACTAATTTACAACCCCACAAATCTTTGTTCATCTGTGAATGTACTGATCATCCCTTGCAGACTCAATACTAAATCATACTGAAAATTCCAAGCCCTAGGCTATTGGCCTGGGACATGGATTTAAATCCCACTATGACAGCTGTGAAACATGAATTCAATAAAAATCTCAAATTAAAAAGCTAACCTCATAGCAACTGTAAAACCCAATGTTGTAAGAACACACTTCCTTCCTATCCAACGGGGCAGCATATACAGGATAGGAGACTTAATGTTCATGAGCAGCTTGGCAGCACCACTACTGGCCTAAAGGACATAGCTAATAGTCTGCTTCTGCAGAAAGGAACCAGCAAGAGGGAGAAATTTACTTGACCTTGTCCTCCTCAATCTACCAGTAGCATATATGCTTGTCCATAACAGTATTGAAAAGAGTGACTACTGCACAGTCCCTGGGGAGATGAAGTCCTATCTTCACATTAAGGGTACCCTTTGTATGATCTGTAGCACTATCAACATGCTAAACAGGACACATTTCAAATTAATCTAGAAACTCAAAACTGGACATCAATGAAGTGCTGTAGGTTTTCTGCAGTGGCACAATTGTATTCAATCATAATTTGTAACCTCAAAGATGTGCATGTCCCCACTCTACCATTATCATCAAGCTGGGAGATCATACCTAAAAAAGAGGTGCATCTGGTGAGGCTAAACCACAGAGCTACTTGTATTACAAACAGTGGAAGTAGCATGTGATAGACAGAGCTAAGTGATCCCACAAACAATGGATCAGAATTAAGTTCTGTAGACCTGTCACATCCAGACATGAAGGGTGGTGGGCAATTAAACAACTCCTGGGCGCCGAGGATCCACAAACATCCTCATCTTCAATCATGGGGGAGTCCAGCGCATAAATGCAAAAATTAAGATTGAAGTATTCAAAATAATTTTCAGCCAGAAGTGCCAAATGGGTTATCCATTTGACCTCTTCTTGAAGTTCTCAGTATCACAGATGCCAGTCTTTAACCAATTTGATTCAGTCTACCTCATATGAGAAATGGCTGAAGGTACTGGATACTGCAAAGCTGCAGATCCTGACAATATTCTGACAATAGTATCAAAGGAATGAGCTCCAGAACTAGCTGTGTCCTGAGCCAAGATTTTCAGTACAGTTACAACCTAGCATACACCCTACAATGTGGAAAATTGTCCTGATATGTCCAAAGCACGGAAAGAAGGACAAATTCAATGCAGCCAACTACCACCCTATCAATCTACTTTTGATTTTCAGCAAAGTGATGGAAAAGGTCATTAATAGTGCTATTAAGTGACACTTGCAAATGATTAACTCAATTATTCTCAGTTTGTGTCAGGACAATTTGGCTACAGTCCTCATTACTGCATTGGTCCAAACCAAGAGCTGACCTCCAGATGTAAAGTGAGAATGACTGCACATTTTTAAAAATTAATTCACAGGAGGTGGGCCTCACTGGCTGGGTCAACATGTTATCCAATCCTACAAGGCTGCCTGATTAATGCTATAATACCTGCCTGATTAATGCTATGATACAATTAGAATCATAGAATCCCTACAATATGGAAACAGGCCCTTTGGCCCAACATGTCCACACTGACCCTCAGAGCATCCCACCCAGACCCATCCCCCTATGACCCACCTAATCTACACACCCCTGAACACTATGGGCAATTTAGCATGGCCAATCCACCCTTTGGACTGTGGAGGAAACTGGAGCACCCGAAGGAAACCCACACAGACACGGGGAGATGTGCAAACTCTACACAGACAGTCACCTGAGGGTGGAATCAAACCTGGGTCCCTGGCGCTGTGAAGCAGCAGTGCTAACCACTGA
>NC_063358.1:43501388-43501808 GCF_021869965.1 Rhincodon typus
TGTCTGTTTCTGTGCTGCATGACACTATGACTCAATAGTTGAGTTCTAAGCCCAAGTTCTGTGGAGTTTTTGGAGAATTTTTTTGCCTCGAAGACCTGCCGGATTTGTCACTGTGCCTCATTAACTACCTCCCGCACACCTAAGGCATTCCTAACATCTGATTCTGGCTCCTTCTTACCATTCAGCATTGCTGGAACAATTTGCCACTCACTGGATATCTGCCTAAAGGTTGACATCCCTTGCACCTACATCATCTTTGGAAGACTGTTGTGCTCCCGGACAGTTGTTGACAATCCAGTGTTGCCCACGACATCATGCTATTCGGACAACCCCTCACGCGTTCAAACCTGTTCTCTCACCACCCCTGACAACGAGGTGCAGAGCTGGATGAACACAGCAGGCCAAGCAGCATCATAGGAG
>NC_063358.1:43502208-43587377 GCF_021869965.1 Rhincodon typus
ATGCTGCTTGGCCTGCTGTGTTCATCCAGCTCTGCACCTTGTTGTCTTGGATTCTCCAGCATCTGCAGTTCCTACTATCTCTGATTCATGCTAACCACTCAGCCACCGCGCCGCCTATTATTAGATTAATAGCAGGTGCTATTTAAATTCCAGGGAGGGATTTAAAAAAAAATCTGAAAAACAATATAAAGAAATGTCTAAGTAGTGAAAAAATATAAGGAAAGTTCTTCTTGGGGTGGCACAGTGGCTCAGTGGTTAGCACTGTTACCTCACAGCGTAAGGACTTGGATTCAATTCCACCCTTGTGTGACTGTCTGTGTGGAGTTTGCACATTCTGCATAGGTTTTCTCCAGGTGCTCCGGTTTCCTCCCACAGTCCAAAAATGTGCAGATTGGCCATGCTAAATTGCCCATAATGTTCAGGGATGTGCAGGCTAGGTGGATTAGCCATAGGAAATGCAGGGTTATGGGAACAAGGTGGCAATGGGTGGGATACTCTTCAGTTTAGACTCGATAGCCAAATGATCTGCTTCCATACTGTAGGAATTCTATGATTACTTTTTGCACCTGTTTGTGACATTTTAGTGATCTATGCTGCTGAACCCCCAAGTCTCTTTGGAATCCACTGAATTTAACTTTGTCATCTGGAAAGTATCATGATCTATTCGTTTTTTGTCCAAAATGGATACCCTCACACTTGCTCACATTGAAACCCATCTGCCACAATTTTACCCATTCGCCCAGTCTATCAATATCCCTTTGTAATTTTGTAACTTTGTAACTTTGATAATCTACATGGCTCAGTTGGCTAGCTGGCTGGTTTATGATGCAGAGTGATGCCAGCAATGTGGGCTCAATTCCTACACTGGCTGAGGTTGCTATGAAGGATTTTCCATCTCAACCTCTCCCCTCACCTGAGGCATGGTGACCATCAGGTTAAACCATCACCAGTTTTCTCTCTCTAATGAGAAGGCATCCTATGATCTTGTAAGACCATGGCAACTCTACCTTTACATCTACAGTGCTGCCTAACTTTGTGTCAGCAGAAAATTTAGATGTATGACTATTACACCATTATCCAAGTCATTAATAAATAATGTGAATAACTAAAGCACTAACATATATTCTTGTAGGACACCACTGACTGCATCCTGGCAATTTGAGTATCTAACCATTATTCCTACTTTCTGTCACTTAACCAATTTCCCAGCCATGTCTGTAATTTGCCCTCCATTCTGTGGGCTTCTATGTTAGTTAGCAGTCGCTTATTGAATCTTGGTTCAACCTCATCTAGAGAACTGCAAAAAATTATGGTCACTATATTATTAAACAGGAATATTGTGGCACTGCAGAATGGCAGAGAAGGCTTAAAAGGATGATCACAAAGATGTATGGGGAAATATTTTAGGAAAAGATTGACAGGCTAAGTCTCTTTGCTCTTGGAAAGAATGCCAGCGGGGTGACCTAAAATGATAAAGGTACTTCTATAGTTCATACACAAGGAACATGTTGACTTGGTGCCATTACTATAATACAGTCATTGAGAATTCCAATAGAGAATTCTGAAGGAACTTCGAGATAGATCTATTGAATTGGAAACTAGACAAGCCTATAAGGAAGAAGAAAATAAAGTGGTTTGCTAATAGATACAGATGAGAAGGATGGCACAAAGTTACAGTGAAGCAGAAATGTTGATATTGGGCTGAATGGCCTGTTTCTGTGCTGTATCCTATATAATCACATGTAACCCCATGTAAAACTTTTTCACAAAACACAGGAATAACCATAGGCGTTGAATGGAATAAAACTATCAGAAAAATATTACTCAGGTAATTCCTGGTGGAGAGAACAAAAGAAAAAGAATGGGTGGAAGGTGAGTTGAATTATCCAAGTCTGTCATTGATAATGGAATCGGTATACAATTAATTTAAAAACCTTTCAATTCTGCTGATCAGAAATGCTCTATGAATCAGGCCTAGTGGATGAATTGTTATCTATCCATATGTTTAAAGTCTGAGAGATGTTGGTTTGGTAACACTTTAAGATAATGAAGTGATTGAAGAGCTTAGATGGACCGTATAACCATGACAATAGAACCATGAAGTGAAATTAAGAACATAAGAATAATCTTCTTGGCTTGATGTTAATAATTTCAATATCACTATGGACCTGATTTAACACTCTCCTGACAGTGATTTTAAAGGGGGCGGAGTCATGTAAAATCCACTAGGCATCCTGACCAATGCCTACCCAATCCCTGACCCTCTGCAATTAATAACTACTTAAGGACCTTGTTGCATGCCATGTGTGATGTCTGCAGCTTTAATTGTGTGGGCTGGTGCAGGCTTAGTCATTGTTCTCTAAGGGACAAGTTTTTATTGGCATTTTTTATGTGTTCCCCTAGCCCACCAGAGGCCATCCTAACAAGGTGATGCCCCTTTCACCCTTCTCTATCCTGGCTTGTTAATCCTGCCTCCCCTCTCTCCGACACTTCACTCAAGCCTGCCAGTTCCAGCTCTAATGGTGACCCCTCATAAATCTCACATGATTCACATCTAGATCCTGGATGTCGAGGGCAGGACACAGTACCAACAGTGACCACTTCTCCTGGTGGAGCTGCTGGGAGCTGGCAGTCAGCCATTCCACTGTATTCCCCCGCTGAGAGCTCCAGTCCTAGACCCTCAGTCCTGGATCATATTAGGCTAGCACTCAATCACAGTTCCTAATCCCTAAATGCCATCACACTCTCCCTGGATACCATTACATGAATTGTTGCCAGCATATAGATGGAGACAATATCTAAGCAGCAATGATTCTTTTTAGTTACATAAACTTTCAATATCCTCAATCACATCCAAACCACAGCCCCCAGCCATGACATACAAATATCTTTGACAGCTTTAGCTCTGAGCTCCTGGGGAAATCCAACACGGATGCTTTTGCATCATCAGTTTCCGTGTTCCCAGCCAGCAGGACTTGTTGTGTTCTTGTTTACATCTGTGGTACAGAACAGAGCACGCCCTCATTGTGTAAATTCTGGCCTTCCTCAGTTCCTCATGCACTGAGGTGAGACAGCGGTGAAACCATTGACTTCAACTGGCACCAGCCTGTGTTGCTTCCTAACAAACATATCTTCTTTTGGAATTTTATCCCATAGTATCTCAGGAAACAGACTGGAGCTAAGATTGGACCTGGTCCATTCTGTTCACTAAGATAAAACTATGATGGATAAAATTTCTGATCCTCCTTCTGTTTGTCTACTTGGAGTAGGTGAGACTCTTGGCTCAGTTAATGATGTGTTTCCATCCTTCTCAGCTGCCAGAAATTATTTATCCAAA
Organism: Rhincodon typus; assembly: GCF_021869965.1. Classification (NCBI taxonomy): domain Eukaryota; kingdom Metazoa; phylum Chordata; class Chondrichthyes; order Orectolobiformes; family Rhincodontidae; genus Rhincodon; species Rhincodon typus. Next base: position 43,505,546 of record NC_063358.1, read on the forward strand.
ATAGCGGTTGTTAACAATTTGAACACTTACTTAATGACATATTATTCACACAAACAGGCAAGCCCCAACAGTCTGCCTTTTCCCTGACCCTCACTGCTTTTTCTCAGGGACTGACTGCCTTCTCTCTGGTCAGCATGGACGAGTTGAAATGAAGGCTGTGTTTCCACGCAGTATGATTCTATGACACTGACTCTCTGACCCTCACTGCCCCTCTCAGGGACTGACTGCTTTCTGTCTGACCAATAACATCTATATCCTACCATCATGCATGGGAACACCAGCCACCACATACGCGGCAGATGCTCATGTGACTTGGCCAATGTTGTTCACCTCAAACACTGCAAGAGAGAAGAGGATGCCCCAAGGCATGGTATATTGGCGAGACAATGCAGACGCTACTACGATGGATGAACGGAGGAAGTCGAGGAACACTTCAGTGATCAAGGACATTCAGCCACAGATCTTTGGGTAAACGTCCTTCAAGGCGGCCTGCAAGACACACAACTACGCAAAATTGCTGAATAGAAACTGATAGCCAAGTTCCGTACCCATGAGGACAGCCTTAGCCATGATCTTGTGTTCACATTGTGCTACCCCACCATACTGTTCTGTGTTTGCAAAATCTTCATTACTGTTCTATTTTAACACCATCACCTTGATAACTTGTTATTATCTCTCTACCTTAATTAGTTTGTACAGTTTTGGATTATTTGAAACTTTGGTTAGAACCTCATCATGTGACTCTTGTACTTATCATGTTATTCCAGCCATTTGGTTTGTCTCTAGCATCATCTTATTTTTGATTTTTTGTAATTCACTCTCTGCTTTAATTAATCAGATCATAGGTCATCCCTTCACTTGCTATTCAGCAGTTGACACTTTACTCACAGTCTCTGACACTTTTGATCACCTGCAAAGACTTGTTATTCACCCTGTCGACACTCCACTCACATCATTTGTACTATCTTTTGACACTTTTAATTTCCTGGAATTATTTTGCAATTATCTCTCTGCCTATAAATTCTGTGCCTATGTGCTTCCCTCCACTTCACCTGATGTAGGAGCAGTACTCAGAAAGCTTGTGATTTCAAATAAACCAGTTGGACTATAACCTGGTGTTGTGTGACTCTGACTCTCTCTGGGCATCATTGCCTCTGGTTCATAGTTCTTGAAGGTAAAGTCGCAGGTAGACAGGGTAGCAAAGAAGCATTTGGTATGCTTGCCTTTATTAATCTGTCCACTGAGTATAGGAATTGGGATGTCATGTTGCAGCTGTACAGGATATTGGTTAGGCCACTTTTGAAATGCTGCTTTCAATTCTGGTCTCCCTGCTATAGGAAAGATATTGTTAAACTTGAAAGGATGCAGAAAAATTTACAAGGATGTTGCCCGGTTTGGACAGTTTGAGCTGTAGGGAGACGCTGAATAGGCTGGGGCTATTTTGCCTGGAGTGTTGAAGGCTAAATGGTGACCTTATAAAGGTTTATAAAATCATGATGGGCATGGATAGGGTGAATAGCCAGAGTCTTTTTCCCAGAGTAGGGTAGTCCAAAACTTGAGTGCATAGCCTTAAGGCAAGAGGACAAAGATTAAAAGTGACCTAAGTGGCAACTTTTTCATGTACTTATCTACATAGATCATAGAATCCCTACAGTGTGGGAGCAGGCCATTTGGCCTATTGAGTCCACACCGACCCTCTGAAGGGCATCCCACCCCCTACCCTATCCCTGAATTTCCCACCCTGGACACTATGGTCTATTTAGCACGGCCAATCCACCCTAACCTGCACATCTTTGGACTGTGGGAGGAAACCAGAGCATCCGGAGGAAACCCACAGAGACATGGGGAGAATGTGCTGGAATTGAACCAGGTCCCTGGTGCTGTGAGGCAGCAGTGCTAACCACTGAGCCACCGTGCCACCCCACCACCCCAAAGGAAGCCGAGACTCCTTAGAACCAGAATTGAACAGGTGACTTAAGGCCGTTTCCTAGCTATTTCCTCAAAATACAATCAAATTAGTTTGGCATGGTCTCCCTCTGACAAAGCCATGCTGACTATCCCTGATCAAACTTCGCCTGTCCAAGTGGAGATTAATTCTCTCCTTCAGAATTTTCTCCAATAGCTTTCCTATCATTGATGTAAGACTCACTGGTCTATAATTCCCTGGTTTATCTCTTCCACCCTTCTTGAAAAGTCCTCTGGCACCTCCTCTGTGGAAAAGAGAGGAATTAAAAATTTGAGTCAGAGCCCCTGTAATTTCCTCCCTTGCCAGGTACAGCAGCCGGAGATACAACTCATTTGGATCTGGAATTTGTCCACCTTTCAAACCACCAAAACCTCCAATACCTCCTCCTCTTCCCGAATTCTGTACTGACATGCTCCTTCTCCTGAGTGAAAACAGATGTGAAGTATTCATTTAACACCCTACCAATGTTATCTGGCTCTACGCACAGATTGTCTCAATGGCTCCTAATGGGCCCTACTCTTTCCCTGGTTATGCTCTTCCCATTGATACACTTATAAAATATCTTGGATTTCTCTCTAATCTTACCTGCCTGTGTGTTTATGCCCCTTTTTTGCTCTACTAATCACTTTCTGAAGTCCCCCTTTGCACTTTATATACTTCACAAGGGCCTCTGTTGATTTGCTTCCACTTCACCCATTAAAAATCTTATTTTTTCTTCCTACATTGTTCCTATAACCAGGATTCCCTGGTTTTGTTGGTCCTAAAGGGAACATGTTGGGCCTGTTTCTCCCCAATTCTTTTTTGAACATTGTACATTATTCTCCTATAAACTTACTCACAAGTAGCTGTTCGCAGTCTACATTGGTCAGATGTAACCTTATTTCAATTAGCAACAAAAACAAAGTTGCTGGAAAAGCTCAGCAGATCTGGCAGCATCTGTGAAGAAAAAATCAGAGTTAACATTTCGGGTCTGGTGACCCTTATTTCAATGAGAACTGCCTTCCCCCAATCCAAAACTCTATTTTACAAACTATCTTTTTCCTTTTCAATAACAAACTTAAAAAGTACACTGTTGTGGTTGCTATCACTTAAACAGTGCCCCACTGCCACCTTGGCCACCTATTTGGATTTATTCCCCAATAGTAGGTCCCAGCACTGCACTGTCCCTTGTTGGATCCCCTACATGTCATAATGAAAAATTTAGGTTGAACTAAAAAGTCCCATGGCATTATTCTACGAAGACAGGACTTCTCTGTGCTGTGCAATATTTATCTTTCAATCATCATCGTTAAAATGAAATTATCTGATCATTTATTTCATTGCTCTTTGCGGGATCTTGCTGTATGAAAAATAGCAGCTGAACTCGCGACATAAAAATCACAAATACACCTCAATAACTTGCATTTATGGACAGCATGCAAAATCATTCAGAGGCATTTAGACACAATATAATCCTAAGAATCTATTAGCTTGGGTGGCCAGAACCTCAGTCAAAGAGATTGGTTCTACAAAGCATTTTAAAGAAAGTGAATGATACAGAGAGATTTGGGGAAGACATTCCAGAGCTTTGGGCCCAGGCAGTTTAACATTTAGGTAGCAATAGTGAAATGTAAAGAACTGGGTGAGATGATTGTAGGACATCAGAAGGTTAGAGAGTTAGAAAAAGAAAGTAAATGAAAGAATTGAAATATAGGATTGACAAATTTGTACCTGAAGTGTTGCACGCTAGGAGCCAAAGTAGGTCAGCAAGGTGATGTGTAAATGGGATCTGCAGCAAGTTAAGTACCGATAGCAGATTTTCAGATGAGCTCAACTTTCCAAAGGATTCAAGGTGAGAGATTGGCCTGGGAAACACTGATCTGAAGATAATGTGTGAAGGTTCCAATCCTGGTTCTAACTCATTCTCCAATAGTTAACAAGTTAAATGTGTCCTAATCACTGGTCTTGCTGATTCTCTGATGGGTAAGATCTCAATCCTCAGTCTATCTGATTGAGAATTTGCTAGGAAATAAAACAAGCATAAAACATAGAATAATACAGCACAGGAACTAAAATTAAACTATTCCATTCTGCCTGCCCTTAGCCCATATCCCTCCATTCCTTGCATATTCATGTGCTTATCAAAGATGTGCTTATTAAATGCCCCTTTTGTATCTGCCTCCACCACCCCGGCAGCGCATTCCACACTCCTACCACTCTCTTTCCCCCTCTTACCTTAAATTAGACATTTCAACTCTGGGAAGAAGATTCTGACCATCAACCTTATCTATGTATTTTATAATTTAATAGATTTCAGTCTTCAGTCGCATTCAGGGCTGGAGGTTTATGAGATGTAGTCAGAAAACAGACAATCACAAGGTCCCAAATAAAAGTGCAATCCTGAGGATGCCAGTACACAAAAACAAAGTTGCTGGAAAAGCTCAGCAGGTCTGACAGCATCTGTGAATGAGAAAACAGAGTTAACGTTTCGGGTCCGGTGACCCTTCCTCAGAACTGATGCTCGTTGGGAACACGTCAGTTTATATGCAGAGAAAAGGGAAGGGGGAGTAAATGATAGAATAGAGCCTGAAGAGAGAGAAGAGCAGTTGGACAGACAAAGCAGTTGATAACGATCTGGCTGGGAGGGTGAATAGTTGTTAATGGGGACTATTAGTGACTAATAACAGGTAGTGTGTAATGGCAAGCTATGTGGTAACAAGGCCTGGTGTGTGGGGTAGGGGGCTGGGTGTTGGAGAGTTTAGGCCCTAAAATTATTGAACTCAATATTGAGTCTGGAGGGCTGCAGGGTCCCCAAATGGAAAATGAGGTGTTGTTCTTCCAGCTTGCATTGAGCTTTGCTGGAACACTGCAGCAAGCCAGAGACAGACATGTTGGTCAGGTGTGGTGCATTAAAGTGGCAGGCAACGGGTAGTTCAGGGTCTTTTATGCGAGCAGAACGTAGATGTTATGCAAAGCGATCACCAAGGCTACCTGAGGATGCCAGTGATTTGTAATAAAAATAGGAAGTGCTGGAAGACAATGGCATTCCTTGCCATTTCGATAATGCATCTTGCTCTCATGCTAACATTTTGTCCTAGGCTTCCTGTAACGTTCCAATGAAGTCCCATACAGCCTGAAGAAACAGCATCTCATTTTCCACTTTAGGTACATTACCGCATTCAGGACTCAGCAATTAATTCAACAAACTCAGGGAATGTACACTGTCCTTTATGTTGATTACACCTCCTCTCTTCGCCCCCAGCAATATTCACAAACATACAAACACATGCATACAAAAATGCCCGCTCCACACTCGTCTACTCCACACTCCCCACTAGCCCCACCACCCCCGGCACCTTTCCCTGCAACCACAGGAAGTGCTACACCTGCCCTTATACCTCTCCCCTCACCTCCATTCAAGGCACCAAACAAACCTTTCACATCAGACAGAGGTTCACCTGCACATCCATCAATGTGGTCTATTGCATCTACTGCTTCCAATGTGGCCTCCTCTACATCAGTGAGACCAAGCGGAGGCTCAGAGACCACATTGTAGAGCACCTGCGTTCTGCTCGTGACAAACAACAACACCTTCACGTTGGGAACCATTTCAACTCCTCCTCCCACTCCCTGGATGACATGTCCACCCTGGGCCTCCTCCAGTGTCACAATAACACCACCCACAAACTGGAGGAGCAGTACCTCATAATCCACCTCAGGGGCCTACAGCCCAATGGCCTAAATGTGGATTTTACCAGTCTCAAAATCTCCCCATCCCTGGCCTCATCCCATGACCAACCCTCCCTTCATCCCCGCCTCCTTGACCTGACACAACCTGTCCATCTTCTCTCTCACCTATCCACTCCTCCCACCTCACTGACCAATCCCTACCACTCCCTACCTACACTCACCTATCACCATTCTGCCTACCTTCCCCAGCCTCACCTCTCCTCTCTCTACTTATTTCTGAGCACCCTTCCCAACTACCCATTTCTGAGAAAGGGTCACAACCCAAAATGTCATCTTTCCTGCTCCTCTGATGCTGCCTGGCCTGCTGTGTTCATCCAGCTCCACATTGTGTTATCAAAAACCCCTTGTCTTGTTTGTAATGATTTGCTTTCAGCAACGATAATCTATTTTCCATTATACATGTTTATTATTGGCAGTATTTTGTATCTATATCTCTCCTGTACCACCATTAATATCCCCTTTATCCTTTGCTTTTGGCACCCTCACAATCTGTTCCACTTGCTCCCATCTTCTTTTATCAACAGCGTACAAACCATCATTTTCAAGCTCACTTCAGTTTTGAAGAAGGGTCACTGGACCTGAAACATTATTTCTGCTTTCTCTTGTAGATGCTGCCAGACCTGATGAATTTTTCCAGCAATTTCTGTTTTTAGATTTAGAAAATTTAGAATCCCTACAGTGTGGAAATAGGCCCTTCGGCCCAACAAATCCATACCGCCCCTCAGAGCATCCCACCCAGACCCATCCCTCAATTTTTTTTGTTTCAGTCCTTGTTCAGTTCTTTGGTTTTTTTCACATTCCAAATCAGTTCACCTTTTCAGACAGAACATTGAAATCACCCTTTTACAGTATCCAAATGTTTAATAAATGTTTTCAGGGATTCTGCCCCTCTGGGTGTTTATTTAATATATTGATCACTGTGTAAAGGAGAATTTCTTGACATCAGTTGTGAGATTCCCTTTCTCCAGTTTGAACCTGTACCTCCTGATTTAACTTTCATACTTCAATTTGAAGTAAATTCCCTCATTTTTTTCACAAGATTTTCAATTTTCTATCCCTCCATAATACCAGCTGTCAGGTGTTCTGGCTCTAGGCTAAAAAGTTCAGTGCCTTCTATCTCTCTCTATAACCTAGACTCTGGACAATGTAATCAGCATCAGGTCTCGACCTTCATTAATGCCAATGCCTAACAGACTCCTCTTTCCTGATGACAGGAACTGGACCTAATGCTCACGACGTGATCTGATCTGACAAGACTCGTACAGTTTGACTAATACTGCTCTCTCAAACTTATTCTGTCCTCTTCTGGTTGCTGAAGATCAACATCCCATTGTTTTTGATCATTGTTGCTATACTGAGATTCCCCTGTACCTATCAGCTTCTTCCAACACTAATTCAGCATCATGAATAAAATACAGGCTCTTCCCTTTATGCAGCACATTATTGTTGTCTGTTTACATTTCTTCAGCATTGTATGTAACCCAATTGACAGAAAAGCTTTTCTTACTCCATGTTTGCAATCACATATATACAAACTGTACAGGCTTCCTTTGACTGGTTTAGCGTTTCTTTTTGGATTTCATGTAGAAAAATGAACAAACTCAGCCAATGTCAACAACAAATCGAAGTCCGGGTCCAAAAGTGTCATCTCCTGGCAGGAGCTGCTCATTTCACTGACAATCAGTATCCGGGGTCAGAATTTTGGAAGTGCACAGTCTGTTCATTGGCTTTTTATATAGAAAAATGTAAAGTAAAATTTCCCTGCAGCCTTCTGTTGGAATAGAAACATAGAAGATAGGTTCATAGCCCTACACCACCATTCAATATGATCATGGCTGATCACGTAATCTCAGTATCCCACTCCCGCTTTCTCTCCATACCCCTTGATCCCTTTAGCTGCAAGGACCACGTCCAACTCCCTCTTGAATATATAATACACTGGCACCAACAGCTTTCTGTGGTAGAGAATTCTACAGGTTCATAACTCTCTGAGTGAAGAAATTCTTCCTCATCTCAGACTGAATGGCCTACTCCTTATTCTTATACTGAAATACCAGTTCTTGACTTCCCCAACATTGGGAACATTCTTCCCACATGTAGCTTGTCCAGTCCAATTAGGATTTTATATGTTTCTATGAAAAAGTGGGAGGTAAAGAAACAAATCTGGTATGGCAGGATTAAAAAAAAAGCTTAAAGTTCCAATTACTGAGCGGGATCTCCATGAGATAAAATGATTTAATAGAAATGGTTGAGTGATACAAAATTAGAAACAGGTTATTTAGGATTGAAATGAGGAAACACATTTTCACATAAGGCTAGTGAAAATCTTGAACTTTCTGTCTCAGCAGCCATCAATGCTGACAGTAATTGAAGCTTCAAAACTGTGATCAGTAGATTTTTCTCGGATAAGGATGCCATGCAGGATGGAACTGGAGCTTGTATCACCTAAGACAATTGTTTGCACAGTGCTGATCAACTCCGTGGGAAGCATTGTTAGTGTAGTTCAGGACCCCCACCCTGACATGATGATCTCTGCCACATATAATGCTGAGGGAGACAGTGAGCTGTGAAAATATACAATTCACTCACCTGTTTGCTCTGATCCCTCTTCTCAGCCACTTGGACTTTTCATTTCTGCTCATCTCTGCCATTGCCCTTCTGAACAGTCAGCCTCCAGAGGACTCTATCCCAGATGTCAGGGTCAAGATCCACATCTTCATTTCCAATTTATAGGGGTGCTTATAGTGGAGGTACAGGTATCCAAGAGGTCATGGCCCAGTGGCCGGTTCACTGTGCAGATCTTTGGATAAAAGGTTGATTTTGATGAATGTGGTTGGCAGAGCTCAGATGTCGTTGGCTTTCACAATGAGTATATTCTGGTGAAATTAGTACATTTCAGTACCACTAAGTTGATGATGTTGTTCTGTCAAGAGATTCCAAGGATATTTCAGGGACAGAGAAGGTGAGTACTGTTCAGCCTTTCTCCTCCCTACTATATGTTGTTCTGCTCTCATCACTGTAGAGGAGTGTGCTGAGGACACAGACCTCACAGTTGGTGTTCTCATTCAGGTTGTTGTTGTTCATACTCCCTTACTAAGCTTGGAGATATCAGGTGCAGCTTTTTCAATTGGTGCGTTGATTTCAGCATCAAGTGACTATGATGCTGGTGACTATGGGCTCGAGAGGTGTGAAACTATCAAACATAGGAGGACATAGACAGATTGGTCAGATGGGTTGATCAGTGGCAAATGGAATTCAATCTGAATAATTGTGAAATGATGAACTTGGGCAGGACAAACAAGGCAAGGGACTACATGATGAACAGTAGATCCTTGGTGAGCATTAAGGATCACAGGGAACATGATGTGCATGTATATGGTCCCTTAAGGTAGCAGGACAGTCAGGTAAAATGGGATACTTGCCTTTATTAACTGAGGCATAGCCTTTAAGAGCAGGGAGATTATACTGGAACTGTATAAAACATTGCTGAGGACACAGCTAGAGTATTGTGTGCAGTTTGGAAATCTACATTATAGGAGGGATGTGATAACACTGGAGAGGGTATTGCTTGGCTGGAGAGTTTTAATTATGATGAGAGGTTGGATAGACTGGAGTTGTTTTCCTTGGAACAAAAGGAATTGAGATATAAAAAGTTATGAGGCGCATAGAGAGAGTAGTCAGGAGGAATTTTCTCTCCTTTGGGTGGAGGGATCAATAACCGGGGAGCATAGATTTAAGGTAAAAGGAAGGAGGCTTAGAGGGGTGAGGAAATATTCTTTTTTCACCCAGACAGTGGTAAGCATCTGGAACCCACTACCTGCAAGGGTGATGCAGGCAGAAACCCTTGTAACATTTAAGAATATTTAGATGTGCACTGATGATGCCAAAGCATACAAGGCTATTGGCTAAATGCTAGAAAATGAGATTATAATAATTAGGCAATTGTGCCCAAACCTGAAGGGCTCCAGGGCTTTTTCTCTGTGCTGTAGATTCCTATGATTTCCAGCTTCACATTGTCAATGTTGACAGAAGGTGGTATGCCAACATCCTGGGCCATAACACCCATCATCCAGGTGCTGATGATCAAACCAAACTCTTTGCAAGTATGAGAGAATTGCTGAAGGTGTCTTTTAGCAAGGTTCTCTGATGAGGAGTTGGTGCAGCTTTGTCTTGGATCTCAAGGAAGCAAGGCTGAGCAGCTTTTTGTCAACTCAGGTAAAGTAAGTAAACGCCTTCTCTGAAGAAGAGTCTTTGAATCCAAAACATGACAAATTTAAGCATCAGTTCAGTTGTGGGTACACTCAAAATTTTGATCAGGGTTCACTGCCTTAGTCTTTAACTCTCCCTGGGTATCCACAAGGCAATGGAGCTATTCGCTCATAGCAGGAAATTTGGTTCATGAATGGCATTGAGATCACATGCTTGTGGGTCTGCATACTGCATGTCTGGGGCCTAGCTTCCTCCAAGTTCCTCGAAGCTTTAGTTTAGTGTTGCGAGAGACTTAGTTTCTCTGTACCAACACTAGGAAGCACAGATGAGAACTTGTCCATGGACAGGCTGTGAACTGACACAAACAGTCTTACACATTAACTTTCTTTATTGTTTTGCTGCTAGCTAGTGGTGTGGGCTGCAAATGAAAAACAAACCAGTATAAAAGATGGAATGCATACTAATTCTCTTCATTCACTTATCGTATTGACTTGTTTACTAAGGAATTAAGATAGAAGTGATATTGTGATAGAACGGTGAAGGATGCCTCTGCTGCATCTGCTCCCAGGATGGAGTGTTCTACTCCCGGTCATTCCCAGATGTCCTTGTATTTCAAGGACTACAACCTCCCCCCTCTGGTGATCAAAAATGCCCCCAACTGCATCTCTTGTATGTCCCGCACTTCAGCCCTCAAACCCCCTCCTCCCAACAAAAATAAGGACAGAATCCCCCTTATTCTCACATATCACCCCACCAACCTCCACATCCAGCACATCATTCTCCGCCACTTCCACCACCTACAATCCGACCCCACGACCAAAGAGATATTCCCCTCCCCACCCCTATCTGCCTTTTGTAGGGACCACTCACTCCACGACTCCCTCATACGCTCCACACTCCCCGCTAACCCCACCACCCCCGGCACCTTTCCCTGCAACAGCCGTAGGTGCTACACCTGCCCCTACATCTCCCCCCTCACCTCCATTCAAGGCCCAAAGCAAACCTTTCATATCGGACAGGGGTTTACCTGTACCATCTGCCAACTTGGTCTATTGTATCCGTTGCTCCCGATATGGCCTTCTCTACATTGGTGAGACCAAGCGTAAACTCGAGGACCGTTTCGTAGAGCATCTGCTCTCTATATGTGAGAAACGACAACACCTTCCGGTTGCCAACCATTTTGCTCCTCCTCCCATTCCCTACCTGTACTCACTATCATTATCCCACCTTGCTTCCCCAGCCCCACCCCTCCTCTCTCTATTTATTTCCCAGCTCTCTTCCCCCTCCTCATTTCTGAAGAAGGGTCCCGACCCAAAACATCAACTTTCCTGCTCCTCTAATGCTGTCTGGCCTGTTGTGTTCATCCAGCTCCACACTGTATTGTCTCTGAATGGACTCCTATTCCTTCTGGGTTATAACAGAAGATACAGCTATTTTCATGTCCTTGCACCTAGTAGAGCTATCATTGAGTAGATCTTTGCAATTCTCAAGTGACAAGTGCACTGCAAATAGAGCTCTTTCGCTGTCTTCCAGCACAGAGTATAGAGTAAGGAGGTTGTGATGTATACGTGTGGTACAGATGCTAACATTGGTTGGAGACATTCCTGAACATTTGGTCATGTGACATTCTAATCATGGGATAATAACATGAGATTTATTTACATGGCTTCTACAACGGTTGTTGTGTTTACTGTCTAAAAGTCCCATTGGGACCCATTACGTGCTTTTGCTTGTAGCAGGTGTTGTGCCAAGACCCAGGTTCCAGGAATCAAAGGGCCATTTGTGATCAGCAAAACCTAAGGGTGCGCAAGAGAAGATTCAGTGTTAGAGTCATAGAGATCTATAGCTCAGAGGAAGGCTCTTTGCATTTGTGCCAGTCAAAAACAACCAATCTTATAATTTTATACATCTCGCAAATGTCAGTAACTTTCACATTTCTTTATTTCAGAGATTGAAGGTCTCATCCTTTGATTGGGCACTTTACATTTTCTGGATACAATATTAAGATCAACAGTTTTACATGAAACATAATCTCCTTTATTAGAGGCTGCATTTCTGGCCATCACCACCAGGTGGAGCACTGCCTGAATGCACAAACAGTGAGAAACGCACAGGGTTCAAATGCCTGTCAATCATTGACCATCACCCTGGCAACCACTGTTGCAGTTTTTAATTGAGTACTTACATGAGTTCATGCTCTTTAATGTTCTCTGCCGGAATATACTATTCAAGTCCATGAAAGATACTTTATGTATACATCCATCTCAATGGAGAATCATAATGTCCCTAAAGTGTGATAAAAGGCCATTCAGCCCATTGCGTCTGCAGTGACCCTCCAAAGAGCATTCTACCTAGACTCAGCCCCTACCCTATCCCTGCAACCCCGCATTTACCATGACAATCCACCTAACCTGCACATCTTTGGACTGTGGGAGGAAACCGGAGCACCCGGTGGAAACCCACACAGACACAGGGAGAATGTGCAAACTCCACATAGACAATCACTCAAGGTCGGAACTGAACCTGGCTCTCTGGCACTGTGAGGCAGTGGTGCTAACCACTGTGCCACCACACCACCGTATTAGGAGTTAAATTTGCAATAAATTTGGAATAAAAGCAAGTCTTGTAACCACTGCTGATTATTTTTCACTGGTTCGCTAATGTTCTTTAGGGAAGGAAACTTGGTATCCTTAGCCAGTCTGGCCTACATGTGACTCCAGACCTACTGCAATGAAGTTGACTCATAAGTTCCCTCTGGGCAATTTGAAACGGACAATAAATGCTTGCCTAGCCAGCACTGCCACATCCCATGAATATTATAAAAAGTTTGTACTTTTCAAAATGCAAACTTACCAATGCTAAATTTAGTTAAATTGACAGATGTCTGCCCATGCAATCGTTCTTTTATTTATACATTTTAACTGCTGGCAAAACTAGATAATAGCTTGCTAAAACTTACTATAATAATATAACTTAAGCCATGCATTTTTGAGTTTAACTCCAGTTAAACACAGAAGTGGTTTAAAAAACCTATGTAGGAGGATTGTAAGTTCAAAATTCTTTGCCTGTTCCTTGCTACTGCAACTGTATTGCAGGTGCGTCTGGGTTTCTACAGACTGATCACAGCAGCCGTTTTAATGGCAGTACCCCTATCTCCTGCATTGGGAACACATATTCATCATCTGGCTAGTAGTTTTTGGTGGTAGTTCTATTATTTCCATTCACACCTCCTCTAGTCCCATCTTTCATGTTTTCTCTTGTACCATTACCATCCCTGATGGCTTTGCTCAATTACCTCATTTGTCATCTCATCTCTCCTACCTGCTACCCTATCATAGACCCTCTCCTTTGCTACAAATTGAATACTGAGTTGCTCAAATAAAAACCAAAAATGCTGTAAACACTCAGCAGGATAGGTAGCTTCTGTGGAGAGAGAAACAGAGTTAACATTTCACAAAACTGGCTTTGCATCAGAACTGGGAAATGTTTGAAAAATGTGATAAAGGAAAGGGGGAGTGGAAGAAACAGGAAGGTCTGTGATAAAGCGGAATTCCGGGCAGACAAAATCAGATAGAAAAATACACCTAAGATATCTGGCACAGAAACAGGCCATTCAGCCCAACAGTCTATGTCAATGTGTTTATGCTTCCTTTGAGCCTCCTTCAAACTTTCCTCAGCTAAATCTATTTTGTAACCCTGTATTCTCTTCTCCCACATCTGCATGTGCAGCTTCTCCTGAAATGCATCCAGAGTATTCACTTCAACCACTTCCAGTGGTAGTGATATTCACATTCTCCCCACTATTTGGCTAAGAATTCTACTATCTATAAATCTCATCATAATAGGTAGTCAGTAACATCAAGTCTGCATCACTAAGCTACATTGGTTCCCATTCAAGCAAGTTTTTTTGTGGTCAAAGTTTCACCCTCTTTCTCAAATCTGACAACCCTCTGACATCTGCATTCATCTAATTTTGGCCTCTCGAGCATTCTCTATACTAATTGCTGCAGCATTGATGACCATGCCTTCAGCTGTCTGAAATACCACCTACAATCTTCCCACTGCCTCTCTACCATGCTTTCATTCTTCGGAACCATTTACAGTCAGTTCCGCTATGATGAGATAATTGTGTTCCTGCGCAACATTGTGTTATAGAAAATCGCGCTATAGAAATAATGGGGCCTATTGAAAAAGCGGGGTTAGGGCAGACCACCAAGAAATATCATTCAAAATCTCTCAAAAATCACTCAAAAGCCTAACACAAAGAATAGCACGGTTTGAATACATGTTTAATTCATATCTAATAACAAAATAAAATGGCAGAATTTGCAAAGAAAATAAAAATCATGGAGTATTGTACCTTTGACAGAAAGTAGTTCACGACAAAGTCGGCAAAATGATCATGTGATGTGGACGCGTACTCCTCTGAGCATCGATGGAATTGCGTTATAGCCAACACAGGTTCACATTTTAAAAATAGTCAGGCGTGTCATAGCCAATTCGTGTTGCTGGAACACATGTTATGGCAGAACCGACTGTATTATGTCAAAGGCACCACATCAACAAGTTGTTGTTGTTGGAAAGATGTTTCTATACATTGAATGTATTGGTGACTGACAATGATGGCCAGTAGTTATGGTCTTTCCCTACAAAAGGAAGCATTGTGTTTACATCTATTCCATCAAAACCATTCATTATTTTATTAAGTTACACCCAGCCTTTTATCAAAAGAAGAGCTAAGCAGCCTGTCAACCCTTTGCTGAAATAGTCCCCTACACATGCCTGGTATTATCCTTGTAAATCACCTCCGCCCCCTCTCCAGTGCCTCTGTATCCTGTTTATAATATGGTATCCAGAACTGCTACACAGGAGCTAAATGTGTTCTAACCAAGGTTCAATACAGATTGAGTAGAACTGCCTTACTTTTCATTTCTATCCCTTAGAAATGGAGCCCACTGCTTGGTTTGATTTTCGATGGCCTCGCTAACTTGTGGTGCAAATTTCATAACTATTGTATTTGCATTCCAAAGTTGCCCTTGTTCTTCTATTATATGATACCTCGAACTTTCCAAATAGTGTGATCTACTCTTCTTATTAAAATGTACTCTCATTTTTTTTTGTCTCGAACTTCATTAGCCAAATATTGGCCCATTCTGCAACACCATTTTCTTCACTCATTCACAGGTTGAGGGCATCACTGTCTAGGCCAGCATTTATTGCCCAAGCCTAATTATTCAGAGGGCAATTTAGAGTTGACCACATTGCTGTGGATCTGGAGTCACATGTAGGCCAGACCAGGTCAGGAAGGCAGTTTCCTTCCCTAAAGGACATTAGTGAACCAGATTGGTTTTCTGACAATCGATAATGGATTCATGGTCATCATTAGACTCTTAATTCCAAATTTGTATTGAATTCAAATTCCACCATCTGCCTTGGCAGGATTCGAACAATTCCCCAGAAGGTTACCTTGGTCTCTCGATTAACAGTCCAGCAATAATAGCACCAGCCTGTCATCTCCCCTCTGTATGCCCCCGTGTAATATGTTGCACTTATCTTCAGGATTAACTAACAGTTATTCCTCAAAAAGTTAATTTGGGTTTGTCAAGCAAGGTTTTCTGTTTTAAAAATGCATGATATTTATGATTATAATTTTTCTTTCTCTTTGATTCTCTCCTTCAGTAAATATTGTTGTCCATTAATTTCCTATCAAAATTAGCTCTTCCCCAATCCACAGACTGAATTTTTGTCATAATTACAGCACTCTCTGTCATCATTTTAAAGCATATAACATGGTCACCATAGACTAGATGTTCCACTACTTTTACTTTTCTGTCTGCTCTCGTTCATTCCCCATTACTAGATCCAAAAGCAATACTTTTTGAATAGCTGTTAAGTACTAAAACAGTTGTAACTTGAATGTGTTTCATCAGCTCTCTACAAAAATAGATAGGTTTTGCTATCACATACAGATTGAGAAAGTACAGTGTGATCTAAGGACTGTGTTATTTTTGTAAACTAAGTGCCAAGTCAGAAATTTGATGCAAGTTAGATTTTAGTGTGGAACGGGAAGGAAGTGCTGCTTTTAGTATATTTTCTTAACACCTCTGGGAGCTAATGAGTGTTATTTTGTCCGCCAACTAAGACACTGTAACCTTCTACTACTTCAGCTAACAAAAATAATAACTAATTAATGAGCCAAACAAATCGGGTTAGACAGGGAGGCAAGGCTTAGAACCTGTGTGGGGGCTATGGAATTACCTTTTGTTTGGAGGATATGAGTGGAGTAAAGGAGAAGTTGTTCCATGTGAGAACAAATTCAGCCAGGCAGAAGAGGGTTGGGGATTGTTTAGGCCTTTGCTCATAAGAAGACAAGCCCTCAAACAGAAAAATAAAGAACTGCGCATGCTGGAGAACTGAAACTAAAACAGAAATTGCTGAAGAAACTCAGCAGCTCTGGTCACATCTGTGGAAAGCAGAGTTAACATTTCAAGCCCAGTGACCCTTCATTGTAACGGTTCCAGAAGTTTCACCAGATGTTCTGGTGAAAAGTCATTAGTGTAAATCTTCATTACTGAGGAAAGTAGCTTGAGTCAGGATGTTTCCTGGCTTGTCACGCCTACTTTATTAGAAAATGCCCCAAATGTCAAAATCTTCGTTTTGAGGTGTGCAGGATGGACTTGGCCCCACTGCTCCAGGATGCAGACTGCGGCAGCCAATCTGTGGAGAGAAAAACAGAGTTAACATTTTGAGTCTTGGGTGACTGTACTTCAGAATTTCAGAAAGGTTAACTCTGTTTCTTTCTCCACAAATGCTACAGGCTTACTGAGTTTCTCCAGCATTCTCTGTTTTGTTTTACTCATGAAGAACTGCCAATGCTGGAGTCTGAGATAACACAGTGTGGAGCTGGAGGAACACAGCAGGCCAGGGAGCATCAGAGGAGCAGGAAAGCTGAAGTTTCCGGTGGGGACCCTTCTTCAGAAATGGGGGAGGGGAAGTGGGCTCCGAAATAAATGGGGGGGGTGGTGATAGCAGGTAGATACTGGAGCGTATAGGTGGGAGAGAAGACAGACAGGTCAAGGAGGCGAGGATGAAGCTAGTAAAGGTGATTTTAGGTAGGCAGTGGTGGGGATTGGTCAGTGAGGTGGGAGGAGCAAATAGGTGGGACAGGTCAATGACGTGGGGAGGAGAGCGGGGGCTGGTCTTGGGATGAGGTCGGGGTTGTTGAAATTTTAAAGCTAGTAAAGTCCACATTGAGACCATTATGCTGTAGGCTTCCAAGGCGGAATATGAGGTGCTGTTCCTCCAGTTTCTGGGTGGCATTGTTGTGACACTGGAGGAGGCCCAGGATGGACATGTCGTCCAGGGTGTAGGAGGGGGAGGTGAAGTGGTTCACGACTGGGAGGTTTTGTCGTTTGTCACGAACCAAGTATAGGTGCTCTACAAAGTGGTCTCTGAGCCTCCGCTTGGTCTCACCGATGTAGAGGAGGCCACATCAGGAACAGCGGATACAATAGACCACATTAGTGGATGTGCAGGTGACCATCTGTTTGATGTAGAAGGTTTTTTTGGGGCCTGGGATGGAGGTGAGGGGGGAGGTGTAGAGACAGGTGTAGCATCTCCTGCGGTTGCAGGGAAAGATGCCAGGGATGGTGGGGCTAGCGGGGAATGTGGAGCGGACGAGGGAGTCGCGAAGAGAGTGGTCCCTCTGGAAGGCAGATAAGGGTGGGGAGGGAAATATATCCATCCTAGTGCAGTCAGATTGCAGGTGGCAGAAGTGGCACAGAATGATGCGTCGAATCCAGAGGTTGATGGGGTGATACCTGAGGACAAGGGGAATTCTGTCTTTGTTTTTTATTGCGGGGAGGGGGTGTGAGGGCTGAGGTGCGGGAAATGCAAGAGATGCGGTCGAGGGAGTTTTTGACCACTGAGGGAGAGGAAGTTGCAGTCCTTGAAATACGAATACATCTGGGATGTTCAGGATTGGAACGCCTCATCTTCGGAGCAGATGTGGCGGAGGCGGAGGAAATGTGAATAGGGGATCGCATTCTTGCAGAAAGCTGGCTGAGAGGAGGTGTAGTCCGGGTAGCTGTGGGAGTTGGTGGGCTTGAAATGGATATCGGTTTCTAGGTGGTTGCCAGAGATGGAAATAGAGAGGTCCAGGAAGAGAGAGAGGTATCGGAGATGGTCCAGGTGAGCTTGAGGTTGGGGTGGAAGGTGTTAGTAAAGTGGATGAACTGTTTGAGCTCCTCGTGGGAGCACCAGGCGGCGCCAATACAGTCAGCGAAGTAACGGAGGAAGAGTTGGGGGATGGGGCCATTGTAGCTACGGAAGAGGGACTGTTCCACGTATCCTACAAAGGGGCAGGCATAACTTGGGCCCATGTGGGTACCCATGGCCACCCCCTTTGTCTGTAGGAATGGGAGGAATTGAAGGAGAAGTTGTTAAGGATGAGGACGAGTTCGGTTAATTGGATAAGGGTGTCGGTGGAGTGGGACTGGTTGGGCCTGGGGGAGAGACGCATGCAGATGGCCTAAAAGTCCTCCGCTTCTTCCTCTCCCACCTCACTGACCAACTCCCTACCTACACTCACTTTTACTGGCTCCCTGTCTTGTCTCCTCTCCACCTATCTACTCCTTTATCCATCTTCCATCCGGTTCCCCCGCTCTCCCTTTTTATTTCAGAGCCCCCTTCCCCTCCCCTATTTCTGAAGAAGGGTCCAGAACCTAAACGTCAGCCTTCCTGCTCCTCTGATGCTGCTTGTTACTATGGGATGTCCTTGTTGCTATGGATCCAATCGGCACTGGTCGCTGCATCATGACGCGAACAGTCGCGTTGTTGATGACGGTGACGATGCTGCGGCGGGCGGTTAGCCGGTTCCTGAGACCCGGAGGATGGTCCATATTCACCCGGGAGGGCCCCGGGGTGATTGTGAGCGGACAGTGGAGAGGTAAGGTGCAGGGTGGGAGTCCCGGGGATCATCACTCCGGGACAGCCTGGGCGGAGGTAAAGGGCGGGTTCAGGTTTTGGGGTGGGGATGGGCAAGGGGGTGTGTGGGGGGAAGGTGAGGAGCGGCTGGAGCCGGAGGTGAGGAAAGGAAAAGAAAGAGGAATAACGGGCCTGGGGATAAGGTGAGGAGTAGGGGTTCCTGGGGACGGGACGGGACGGGGGGGGGAGGGGAGGGGCAGTGTGCAATGTAGGGAAGAGGAAGAGGAGACAGAGGGGGAGCAGGTAGAATGGCGGGGTTA
The DNA here is from genome assembly GCF_021869965.1 of Rhincodon typus. Taxonomy (NCBI): domain Eukaryota; kingdom Metazoa; phylum Chordata; class Chondrichthyes; order Orectolobiformes; family Rhincodontidae; genus Rhincodon; species Rhincodon typus. Next base: position 43,524,695 of record NC_063358.1, read on the forward strand.
GAGGTACGGGGAGGGTAGGGGGCCTAGAGTGAAGGAGAGGAGCAGGGGACTGTTCACCTCGGGGGAGGTGACAGCCTATCCACCTGGGATTGGAGGGAGTGGGAGGGCAGCAGGGGCTAACAGGGCTTGACCACCGGTTGGGGGTGTGGTTGGTATTGAGAAGGCCCAAGTAACAGGCAAACGCAGCATGAGAAGGGGGAGGAATGTCAGGACATGAGCCAGAGGTATAAGAATCCCAGGAGATGGGGTCTGCAGCCAGTGGTGCGGGCTTGCGGGGGGAGGGAGAATGGGTTATGAGAAGCTAATCTTCTTGAACTGTCTAATATTATAACAGTAACCATAGTGCTACTGGACCATAGAGCTGCTCTGTCATTAGATAGAGATGACTGGTGGTTTAAGCTGAGGTCACCACACTTCAGGAGAGGGAAGAGTTAAAGGAGACTCTTTCATGGTAATTGTGGGAATTGAACCCATGCTGTTGGCGTAAGTCTGCATTGCAAACCAGCCAACTGTGCTAATTTTTTATATGAAAGGTGTCTGAGTGCACTTCAGTTTGACTATTTTTGCTGTGCTCATAGCCTTTGCCTCCAGATCCAGTTTAGGAAATATTGCAATACAAGTTTACTGTTGTGTGATGGTAGACAAGATAGTGTCTAACCCCTTTCGTGGCCATTGTTTGAGTGTTGACTGTCTTTCTACAGGTGCCAGCTTGGTGGTCGTGAACAATTATGCCAGCATCTCGAAGAAAACCCGAGGTATGTACCGAACAACAGTGGACAGTGCAGATTCCTGGGGGAATCGGCTCTTGCTATATGAAATAACACATGGATAACTGAACTAATACAGAAGCTGGGTGTTAGAGAGATCGATGGTTGCAGGGTGCTGTGAACTAATGGATAGCTTAAAACTTTAGCTGGCTAGCCCAGTTGTGTGAGAGACTTCGGAATGGGCTCTACTCAAAGGAGAAAATGGGCCCCCAATGCCAACATATTATCACCACACTGTAAACACCACTCCACCCTTTCTAAACATGCAGGCACGTAGTCTGTGTCAACTACAATTCATGACTAAAGATTAGCTTTGGTGGCATGAATGGATCAGGTATGCAACACACAACAGGCAAACAAGAAACGTCTCGCAGTCTTGAAAGCCATACCCAAGCCACAGCGGAGGAAAAAGTGAAGGAAGAAACTAATCTTTGTGAGTTTGCTTAGTAGTTTAGTGGATGCCATACAATTCACTAAAAAGATAGCTGATGTCCTGAAAATGAAGTAGCTAAGCAAGCAACAGCCAAGTGCAGATGGTTGCAGAACATCCAATTGGAGGCCCAAGCAAAGCAATAACACTGCACAATCTTGTTCATGATTTCCCAGAAGATGAGCTACTGAGAGGATGTCTCCTCTCCTGACATGGGCTGCAGATGTCCAAAACATGATAGTCAAGTCACCAGCCAAAATGTAGGCATATTAATGACCAACACACTCAATCCAAAGAACTTATGGATGTTTGGGGTGTCCCAGAGCACTTGGCACTGAACAGGCATCCCCGACTTTATTAAGTGTGACCGTGAAAACAGCAAAATGGCCTCAGAGGCAATCAAAGAAAGGTAAAGGATACTGGTATTTTGAAAAGCTAGGTGATCCAGAAAGCCCTATTCTGAGCCATGTAATTCATGCATGGAACCAGCAGGCACCAACTTGCCAGACAGATGGTGTAAGCGCTATCCACAGCCTCTCCTTGCAGAAGAAGGCGGGAAAAAAAGTTTTCATACAAAGCTTTAAGCTGCAAACAATATGGTGAGCCTCAGCAAATTCGCCACATATTCCAGACGAGAGGATGATGGGCTGTTGATGAGGCCAATAGAGGAGCAGATGGAAGTAATTGTAGCTATCAAGGGGATTGATATGAAAAATGCAGCTAGTCCAGACAAGAGGAGCTTGGAAGATGTCAAGGACATCCATGTTGCGGGCACCACATGCCTAACCCAACTGTTCTCTCACTGGCTGAAATCAAACCCAATACCTGTCACCTTTAAATGGAGCAAATCATCTGAAAGACAGTGACAACTGATGTCCATCCCGTAAGTCCAATGCTGCTCCACTTGTTCACAAAGATTATGTCTCGCTCAGTCGTTTCACCAACCAAAATCAATTCTATGCAAAAGGGTTTCCTAGCAACTGAAATAACCTAGCAGCTGCTTTTGTCAAGCTTGTGAAGGCCTTTGACTCCATTGGCTGCAAACTACTTATTAAAACACAAGTGTGTGTGTTCCCAAAGACTTCATAACGCTAATCTAGGACTTAAACATTACCACAGTGGTGCAAGAAACAAAACTAAGATCACTCCAATCAACATGGAGAGAGGAGTTAAGCAGGGCAACCCTTTCTCACTAATACTATTCAATATTGCCTTGGATCTTTTGGTGTGCTGTTTGGAAAGGGCCAACCCAGGGGTATCCGTGCTCCTGGGAGACAGATGAATCAAGTATTCTGCTTTGGCCTTCATGGACAACACCTTTGTTTAATGACTTGGATACTGGGATGGAAAGGAACATTAAACTGGTCCAGTCATTCTGATAAGTAATCACGCTGTGTGGACGGAGTGGGAATTTGCAAAAGTGGTTAAAGCTTAAAAGCCAGGGAATAAGCATATTGAGCTATAAAAGCAAAAGGTTTAAAACACCAGAATAAAATCTGCATGCAACATAAAATTATCTTCCCTAATTAACAGTTTCTTGCTGTGATGCAGCATGTATTCAAGGGTGAGCTATGAGGAGGATGCAGAGATGTTGCAGTGTGATTTTTTTTTTTTTTTTTTTTTTTTTTTTTTTTTTTTTTTTTTTTTTTGCAGGCTGAGCAGGCATGGCCGATGCAGTAAAATGTGAATAAATGTGAGGTGGTTGGCTTTTACAGCAAAAGTAGGAAGGCAGATTATTATTTAAATGGCTGTGAACTGAGAGGGCAATACTCAGTGAGACCTGGGTGTCCCTTGTGCACCAGTCACTGAAAGTAATTACCCTGGTGTAGCAGGCAGTAAAGAAGGCCAACTGTTATGTATTTGAAGATTGGAGTATAGGAAAAGGATGCCTTGCTGCAGTTATGCAGGGCATTGGTGGTCCAACTTCTGAAATGTTGTGTGCGGTTTTGGTCTCCGTAGCTGAGGAAGGATGTGCTTGGTATAGCGGGAGTGCAGCAAAGGTTTACCAAATTGATTCCTGGGATGAGAGAGATAGTAGGAACTGCAGATGCTGGAGAATATATGAGAAGAGGTTGAGTGAGTCAATTAGGACCGTATTTACTGGAGTTTAGAAGAACGAGGGGAGAATCTCATAGAAACCCATAAAATTCTAACAGGACAGACAGTAGAGATGCAGGAAAGATGTTTCCAATGGTGAGGCAACCCAGAACCAGGGGTCACAGTTTATGGTTAAGGGGTAAATCTTTAGTACTGAGATGACAAGAAATTTCTTCACCCAGGGAATGGTGAGTCTGGAATTCATTACCACAGAAAGTGGTTGAGGCCAAAGTGTTTTTAAGGCAGATGTAGCTATAACTCTTGTGGCTAAAGGGATCAAGGGATACTGGGGAGAGTGGTATTGGGGTATTGAGCTTGATCAGCCATAATCATATTAAATGTTGGAGCAGGCTTGAGGGGCTGAATGGCCTACCTCTGCTCCTATTTACAACGTACCCTACAAAGTCGACCCTAACACAGGGCTGATCTCGCATAATAAAATTCTGACAGAGATATGAGGGTCCCAGTGACACACTTGCCCATATTTGCATGCTGCCCATTCATAAAGTGTGAGAGAATAATAAATTGCCACAGTAAGATCCTGGACACACATTGTTATAACTTGTCTAAGTAAGTCTGGACATCCTACTTTGAACCAAGACAGAAATGGGCCATCAAGTTCAGAAAGGGCCAAGATGTCACAATCCGAAACAAGGATGACAGCAAGGTGCTAGAATTGGCAAGGGAAGAAAAAAACTGAAATGTTAACAGCTTGAATCAGTGATCATGGAATTGATGGGGGTGCTGTGAGCCCAAGTAGTTTGGCTTTGTGTTGGGAGCAAGAGGCAAATGATGACTGTAACAACAGCCTCGTGAGTTTCCTCAAAAATTCAAGGTTACAAGTTATTTGCCCAACCGATCTCTCAATTAACTACATCTCTGATGCTTGAACTATTGCAGATTTTCAGCGACAGGTGGTGTGATACAGGATGACACAGGGCTCATAGCTGGAGACATCTAACACTGGCCCTGGGTACAGGGGAATGCTGTTCTATCTGGTAGGCTGACTTGGTGTGGTACCTATACCCCGACTTCTACTCAACATCAATGAGGTTTCACTAAAAATGATGTGCAAAATTGAAAAGGGCACTTAGCTGAGTGTTTCAAAATATTAATGGACATGTGGGTGCACTGTCAGAGCGCAGCCAGTAAGTGGAGCTCTACCACAAGGTCAGAGATGTGTAGATTGGGAAAAACCTGGATGCACTGCCCAAAAAAAAATGGAAGCCAATTCAATAGCAACTATCAAAAGCCAGAAGAAAATGTTTGCAGCCGTCTGTGGGAAGGACAGGTTATTGGGTGGCTGTTAATGAGCTGGTAGAGGCATGCTGGGCAGAATGTCCTTCTGTGCTAAACAATTCTGTGAAGTCCAAATGTTATCGTATTTTAATGCGTTTTCCTCATTGCAGAATTTCCCAGCCAGCTGGATGACTTGTCACCAACCATGCTGAAGAAGGACTACAAAGACCTGGAAATAATGAATACGTATGTACACTGAGTTTCCTGATGACAGATACTGCATTGAAATGCTGAAGCTTCACGTTTCTCTGCTCAACTCATGCGCTGATTTGGGGGTGGGGGGGATGGTTGGCGTGTGTTTCGATGGGGTGCTGCTGGGTATATGGGGTCGAGATACTAGGAAAAGGCATGGACCTCTTAAGTAATGGGTTATGAGTTCAAGTCTCATCTGCAGGGGCAGCATGATGGCACAGTGGTTAGCAATGCTGCCTCACAGTACCAAGGACCCGGGTTTGATTTCAGCCCTGTGTGGCATTTGCATGTCCTCCCTGTGTCTGCATGGGTTATCTGCCACAGTCCAAAGATGAGCAAGTTAGGTGGATTGGCCATCGGGGCAAAAATATTGCCTGAGTGTCCAGGGATGTGCCAGTGAAATGGGTTAGTCATGCTACAAACCTCATGAGGGGTTACAGGGATGGGGTGGGTAGGATGCTGGTCAGAGGGTTGATGCAGATTTGATGGGCTGAATAGCCTCTTTCTGCACTATGTTCTATGATTCTGTGACCCTGAACTCCCAAGTTCAATAACTGAGTCCTCTAGAAGGAAGTCAGCTCCCCATCCAGAGACATGAAGACTTTGATTAAGCAATTGGTGTTAAATGCACCTAATTGTGGAATTGAATGTCTTGAATATGCAGTTGGCCTTTCCAATGTACTGAAGGCACTATGTCAGGAGGGATCTCTTCAACCTGTGGTTGCAGCTGCTGGGTTTTTGAATATTGTATGTGTACTTGTATCTCCCATTGCAGCCCATTGAGATTGAGTGGCCAGAGCCAATCAACTTCTAGCATACTTTCATCTGGTACCTTTGTACAGAAGATTAAGGGATGATCTGACTAGCGTTCAGAATGATGAAGAGAATTCATCGCAGAAACTATTCCATCTGGTGGGAAATCCAAACACAAACTTATAGCTTGGTCATTCAGGAGTAAACTCAGGAAACAGTTTATCCTCTGTGGTTGAGATCTGAAACTTTCTAAACTAAGAGATTTTAGATTGTGAAGGTCACTTGGAGTTTTCATTGACATGCATTGATAGTTTTCTATTATGTAAGGATATCAAAAGCTACATATTAAAGCTGTCTGAATGGGCTTGAAGTACAGACCAGATATATCATACATATCCCTACAGCGTGGAAACAGGCCATTCGGCCCATCGAGTCCACACTGCCCCGCGGAAGGCCATTCCACCCAGACCCATTCCCCTAATTTCCCATGTCTAACCCACCTAACCGAAACATCCCTGGGCACTATGGGCAATTTAGCATGGCCAATCCACCTAACCTGCACATCTTTGGAATGTGGGAGGAAACCGGAGCACCCGTAGGAAACCCACGCAGACACGGGGAGAATGTGCAAACTCCACACCGACAGTCACCCGAGGCTGGAATTGGACCCGGGTCCCTGGCGCTGTGAGGCAGCAGTGCTAACCACTGAGCCACTGAGTCTACTAGAATGCACTTGAGACTCAAATTGCCAGCTCTGCTCCTGTTGTAGTAATGCAACTGATTTCTACCTGCTGAAGCCTCAAACCTGCCCTTTGCATGTTCATCATTAAACAACTAGCAAATGATCCACTTGGCAGAAAGGAAACGGGCCTGTCAATTCAAAGAGGCTCCCAGATAGAATGTTTTATTGTTGGCTATCAGGGTCCAGTGAACATTTTCTGTCAGTCTTGATGCTTAAACCATACAGGTCTGTGCTTTCCAAATCTTGAAAGTTGGTTCTAGTACTGGAGGCTTAACCCAGAACTTTGGGTTCAAATTCTATCCCACCAAAGTATATTTAGCAGGTCAGGTGATTTGTATGCTCCATCAGTAAAGCTCACTTTAAAACTTAATATTTTGTCAGAAAAACTCAGCGGATCATTAAGTTCCTTCTTCTGAAAGGTAAAAAAGTAAAATTGTTATTAGACCTACATGTGACTCAAGTGCAATATTGTGTGTTTGGCCCTTAGTGACGCAGGCAATAGGGATGAATGATAATGCTGCTTTCCCAGTGCTGATGGTGATAACACTGCTGATGTTCTCTCATGCTAAAAACAACTTTTTAAAAGAATCTATTCACTGTGATCAGCAAGAGTTACGAGGGGAGAATGCCACTGCCCCAATCTTTGTGATATCTCAGCACCATCTAAAGTTGACAATAATGATTCTTGTTTCATTTTGTTATTCTGATTTTTAGAAAACATTTGACAACGTTTCACACAAAAGTTCAAAGCTGAGCATATTCAGGATATTAAAAAAAATTGAAGGACAGAATGTTACTTAAATTTGAGGAATCAGTCTGAGAGAATTACAGAATGGGGTGCTCCATTGTGACCCTTTGTAATTTATATCACTATCTTGATCTGGTTGCAATTTCTGATGTAGCACAGATCAGATCAACAGGGAGAAACTTTCTCCCCATGATGGAGGGATCAATGATCGGGGGCATAGATTAAGGTAAAGGGCAGAAGATTTAAGAGATGTGAGGAAAAATGTTTTCACCTGGGGGTGAAGGGAGTCTGGAACTCATTGCTTATAAGGGTGGTAGAGGCAGAAATCTTCATAAAGTTTAAGAGGTATTTAGATGTGCACTCTCTGCCAAGACAAAAAAAGGCTGTGGGCCAAGTGCTGGAAAATGGAATTAGAATTGTTAGGTAGTTGTTTTTGATCGAAGCAGATGTAATGGGCCGAAGGACCTTTTCCTGTGTTGTAGATCTCTGGCTCTATAAGAGGTGCAGAGGAAAAGGTTGAGAGATTATCTATTTATACTGAGTTTGACAGAATGCGAATGTTCAACATGGTGCAGTGCTTGACTTCTGGAGAATTCAAATTGAGAGTGAATTCATTTCAATCAATCATACAGTAGCCTCAAAAAAGGACAAACCATTCAAGAAAGGTTACCCCTTGGATATTATCTTACATCATGGCTCCTCCATCGTCTAAACAGGACTGAAGAATTGCAGGATGGGAGTCTTGTTCAGAGTGGGAAATCAATATGGGTGTTGATTTGAAGAGTAGCCAGTGTGGGAGAAACATAATATGCACATCCAATCTCAGACTCAGTCACTCCCACACTGGCTGCTTCAGCTCCTGCAATCACACATACCACCTCTCCTGCTCTTCCACAATGTTCAGCACCATTCGCAACTCCTCATACTGAAGCAGTCCATGTCCAAGATGTGGACAATATCCAGGCTTGGGCTTACAAGTGGCAAGTTACATTTGCACCACATAAATGCCAGGCGATGACCATCTCCAATAAGAGACAATCTGCCCACCACGCCTTAATGTTCAATGCCATTACCATTACTGAATTCCCCAATATCAATATCCTGTTGGTTACCATTGACCAGAAACTCAACTGGAATCACCAAATAAATAGTGGCTAGAAAACCAGAACAACTAGGAATACAGCAGTGAGTGGCTTACCACCTGACTCCCAAAATTTGTCCACTATCTATAAGGCATAAGTAAGGAAAGTGCAACTTGTCTGAATGGGTCCAGCTCCAGCAACACTCAAACCTTTGACACCATTCAGGACAAAGCAGCCTTCTTGATTGGCACCATATCCACTCCCTCCACCGCTAATGCTCAGTAGCAGCAGTGTGTGTCATCTACAAGATGCACTGCAGAAATTCACCAAAGATCCTTTTGACAGTATCCTCCAAACCTTCCATGCAGAAGGACATGGGCAGCAGGTACATGGGAAGACCAGCACTTGTAAGTTCCCTCCAAGCTTCTCTCAATCCTGACTCTCAAATATATCGCATTTCTTCACTGTAGCTGGGATAACATCTTGGAATTCTACCCACCTCCAACAACAGTCAGCAGTGCCCAAGTCCCACAAGTGAATTTAAAAAAAAAAAATCACTTGTTGCAGAATTTGTGACCCACTTTTGTAGCAACAGTATTTGTGTGACTGGTCCAGTTAAATTTCTGCTCAATAGTAACCCGCAAGATCTGACATTATAAGATCATTACATGTAGGAAGAGAAGTAGGGCTTTCAACACTTTTGAGTCTGCCCTGCTGTTCAATGGGATCATGGCTGACCTAATGATCTTTAAGTTGACTTTCCTGCCTATTCCCTATAACCTTTCCTTGCCTTACTGATTAAAATTCTGGCTGTCTTAGCATTGAATGTACTTCAACTTAAAAATAGCTTTTAAAATCTATCTTTGCGACTTTAAAAAGAAACAGATGATGGAAATCTTAGGTCTGCTAACATCTGTGGAAAGAGATCAGAGTTATCCTTTGCCATCGCTGAATCCATCCTCATGTAATGTCATTTGAGTCAAAAGGGGAGACGATTAGGTTCTCTTTCACATGGGAGACAGTCATTGATTGCCACTTGTCATGCACCAAACTAAAATGTCCATTTGTTGCATAATGGTGAAAACAGCTTCAGCAAATGAGTTGTAAATGTCACTGAATGCTTCCCCATATCCTACATGAGACCTGTATATTTGAATTGTGAATCTAATTTTTCTGCAGGACCAATGATGTGGTTCTAAAGCTGCTGTCACTGGAAATGGCAACTCATGTAAGTCATTCTTTTTTCAGATCAGATTTTATTGAAGAGAAATAGTGTGGTGCCCATGCTTTCCAATGCATCTTTTCCTCATGTTATAGTTAACCTTGTTTTATTTCTGCAATGATATGCTCCTTTTTCAATTCACTGCTTAAGCCTCAACCAAAGGCAGATCTTCTGCCGAGGCTGAAATGACTTCTATTTCCACTTAAATAGTGCTTTTAGTGTAATAAAAATCCCATGGTGCTTCACAGTTGTTGCAAATGTTGAAAACTGTACCACTTAACATTGTATTGAGGGCAGATGGCCAAAAGCTTGGTCAATGAAGTATGTTTTGGAGAGCCTGATAGAGAGAGACAGAGACAGAGATGGAGAGGTTTAGACAAAGAGTTGAAGGGCTTAGAACCTCAGCAGCTGAAGCCACAGCTATCAGTGGTGAAGGATTAAATTTGGGGTTGTTCAAAAATGCTCAATTAGAGCACCATAGATATTGCGGAAGGTTGTGAGACTGAAAGGGGTTACAAGAGATGTTGGGAGGCCATGGAGAGATCGGATGCGAATTTTAGAGTTGAGACATTGTTTGACAGGGATGCAGTGTGGTTCAACAATAACTGCGATGATATGTGAACTGAATTTTTGCAGGTTAGGACATGGTTTCTGCTGGTCTCCAGTTTACTGAAGGCAGAATTTGGAGGTCAGTTAGCGAATCACTGGGATAATCCTATTCCGAGGTAATAAAGGCAAGCATGAGGGTTTCAGAAGTAAAAAGATTGAGGTTAGGGCGAAATTGGGGATTGTTATGACAATGCAAGTGGAGAGTCTAGGTGATGGGATGAAAAGCGTCGTGATCCACGATGATACCACGCTTTTGAATAGTCTGGTTTACTCTCAGACTTTGCAGGGGGGGTTGGAGTAATTTGCTAGGGAACAGAGTTTGCAGTGGGGACTGAAGTCTTCTCGATATTTAAATAGAGAAAACTTCTCATCTATGTCCTCTACTTTGAAGAAGGAGTTGGATGACTTTACAACAGTGAAGGAGTGGTGGAGGTGAAGTACAACTGAGTTGCACAATACTATGCTTTGAGACAAAGAACAAAGAAAATTGCAGCACAGGAACAGGTCCTTTGGCCCTCCAAGCCTGCGCCGAATCCAGATTCACATGGGAGACGGTCATTTACTGCCACTTGTCATGCACCAAACTAAAATGTCCATTTGTTGCATAATGGTGAAAACAGCTTCAGCAAATGAGTTGGATCTGTATCCCTCTGCTCCCTGCCCATTCATTGTCTCTGTCTAGATACATCTTGATGCTTTCGTGCCCGCCTCTACCACCTCTGCTGGCAACGCATTCCAGGCACCCTCCACCCTCTGCGTAAAGAACTTTCCACGTATATCTCCCTTAAACTTTTCCCCTCTCCCCTTGAAATCGTGACCCCCTAGCAACTGAGTCCCCCACTCTGGGGGATAAAGCTTCTTGCTATCCACCCTGTCTGTACGTCTCATGATTTTGTAGACCTCAATCAGGTCCCCCCTCAACCTCCAGCTTTCTAATGTAAATAATCCTAATGTACTCAACCTCTCTTCATAGCTATCGCCCTCCATACCAGGCAACATCCTGGTGAACCTCCTCTGCACCCTCTCCAAAGCATCCACATCCTTTTGGTATTGTGGCGACCAGAACTGATCACAGTATTCCAAATGTGGTTGAACCAAAGTCCAATACAACTGTAACATGACCTGTCAACTCTTGTACTCGGTGCCCCGTCCGATGAATGAAAGCATGCCGTATGCCTTCTTGACCACTCTATCGACCTGCGTTGCCACCTTCAGGGTACAATGGACCTGAACACCCAGATCTCTCTCTGTGTATCAATTTTCCCCAGGGTTTTTCCATTTACCATATAGTTCGCTCTTGAATGGGATCTTCCAAAATGCATCACCTCGCATTTGCCTGGATTGAACTCCATCTGCCATTTCTCTGCCCAACTCTCCAATCTATCTATATTCTGCTGCATTCTCCAACAGTCCCTTTCACTATCTGCTACTCCACCAATCTTAGTGTCATCTGCAAACTTGCTAATCAGACCATCTATACCATCCTCCAGATTGTTTATGTATATCACAAACAGCAGTGGTCCCAATACGGATCCCTATGGAACACCACTGGTCACAGTTCTCCATTTTGAGAAACTCACTCCCACTACAACTCTGTCTCCTGTTGCCCAGCCAGTTCTCTATCCATCTAGCTAGTACACCCTGGACCCCATGTGACTTCACGTTCCCCATCGTAGGCTGATGGAGAAACTTATCAAACACCTGACTGAAGTCCATGTATATGACATCCACAGCCCTTCCCTCATCTATCAACTTTGTCACTTCCTCAAAAAATTTTATCAAGTTGGTAAGACATGAACTTCCGTGCACAAAACCATGCTGCCTATCACTAATAAGCCCATTTTCTTCCAAATGTAAATAGATCCTATCCCTCAGTATCTTCTCCAGCAGCTTTCCCACCACTGACGTCAGGCTCACCGGTCTATAATTACCTGGATTATCCTTGCTACCCTTCTTAAACAAGGGGACAACATTAGCAATTCTCCAGTCCTCCGGGACCTCACCTGTGCTCAAGGATGCACCCTCCCCCCCCCCCCCCCCCCTATGCCAACTTGACCTAGAGTAATCAAACATCTGTCCCTAACCTCAACATCGGTCATGTCCCCCTCCTCGGTGAAGTACTCATTAAGAATCTCACTCATTTTCTCTGACTCCTCGCATAACTTCCCTCCTTTGCCCTTGAGTGGGCCAACCCTTTCTCTAGTTACCCTCTTGCTCCTTATGTACGAATAAAAGGCTTTGGGATTTTCCTTAACCCTGTTTGCTAAAGATATTTCATGACCCCTTTTAGCCCTCTTAATTCCTCGTTTCAGATTGGTCCTACTTTCCCGATATTCTTCCAAAACTTTGTCTGTTTTCAGTCGCCTGGACCTTATGTATGCTTCCTTTTTCCTCTTTACTAGTCTCACAATTTCACCTGCCATCCATGGTTCACTAATCTTGCCCTTTCTATCCCTCATTTTCACAGGGACATCTCTGTCCTGCACTCTCATCAACCTCTCTTTAAAAGCCTCCCGCATATCAAATGTGGATTTACCCTGAAACAGCTGCTCCCAATCCACATTCCCCAGCTCCTGCCGAATTTTGCTATTGTTGGCCTTTCCCCAATTTAATACTCTTCCTTTAGGACCACTCTCGTCTTTGTCCATGAGTATTCTAAAACTTATGGAATTGTGATCACTATTCCCAAAGTAATCCCGTACTGAAACTTCAACCACCTGGCCCGCCTCATTCCCCAACACCAGGTCCAGTATGGCCCCTTCCTGAGTTGGACTACTTGCATACTGCTCTAGAAAACCCTCCTGGATGCTACTCTGAAATTCTGCTCCATCTAAACCCCTAACACTAAGTGAATCCCAGTCAATACTGGGAAAATTAAAATCTCCCAACACCTCCACCCTGTTGTTCCTACATCTTTCCATAATCTGTAGACATATTTGTACCTCTATCTCATGCTCGCTGCTGGGAGGCCTGTAGTACAGCCCCAACATTGTTACCGCACCCTTCCTATTTCTGAGCTCTGCCCATATTGCCTCACTGCTCGAGTCCTCCATAATGCCCTCCTTCAGCATAGCTGTGATATCCTCTTTGACCAGTAATGCAACTCCTCTACCCCTTTACCTCCCTCTCTATCCTGCCTGAAGCATCTATATCCTGGGATATTTAGTAGCCAATCTTGCCCTTCCCTCCACCAAGTCTCAGTAATAGCAATAACATCATACTCCCAGGTACTAATCCAAGCCTTACCTTGTTCATCTGCCTTACCTACTACACTTCTCGCATTAAAACCAGACCACCTGTCCCTTTTGCATTCATCGTCTGCTCTCTGCCTACTCTTCCCCTTAGTCACACTGACTTCATTATCTAGTTCCTTACAGGCTTTAGTTACTACCTCCTTATTGTCCAGTAACCACCTCATTTGGTTCCCATCCCCCTACCACATGCGTTTAAACTCTCCCCAACAGCGTTAGCAAAAGTACCCCCTCGGACATTGGTTCCAGTCCTGCCCAGGTGTAGACTGTCCGATTTGTAATAGTCCCACCTCCCCCAGAACCGGTCCCAATGTCACAAAAATCTAAATCCCTCCCTCCTGCACCATCTCTCAAGCCACTCATTTATCCTGCCTATTGTTTCATTTCTACTCTGACTAGCACGTGGCACTGGTAGCAATCCTGAGATTACTACCTCTGAGGTCCTACTTTTTAACTTGGCTCCTAACTCCCTAAATTCTGCTTGTAGGACCTCATCCTGTTTTTTTTAACCTATATCATTGGTACCTATATGCACCATGACAGCTGGCTGTTCACCCTCCCCCTTCAGAATGTCCTGCAGTCGATCTGAGACATCCCTGACCTGTGCACCTGGGAGGCAACATTCCATTCAGGAGTCTTTTTTTCGACCACAGAACCGCCTATCTACTCCCCTTACAATTGAATCCCCTATGACAATAGCCACTCCTTTTCCCGCCCTTCTGTACAGCAGAGCCAGCCACAGTGCCATGAACCTGGCTACTGCTGCCTTCCCCTGGTGAGCCATCTCCCCTAACAGTATCCAAAATGGTATACCTGTTTTGGAGGGAGATGACCGCAGGGGACACCTGCACTGCCTTCCTGCTTTTTCTCTGCCTTTTGTCACCCATTCCCTTTCTCCCTCAGCAATCCTAATCTGCGGTGTGATCAATTTGCTGAATGTGCTATCCATAACTTCCTCAGCATCGCAGATGCTCCAAAGTGAGTCCATCTGCGGCTCCAGAGCCGTCATGTGGTCTAACAAGAGCTGCAGCTGGACACGCTTCCTGCACGTGTAGGAGTCAGGGACATCAGCCGCGTCCCTGAGCTCCCACATTCAGCAAGAGGAGCATAACATGGGTGTGGCTTCTCCTGCCATTTTTACTCTTAAGCTTAACTTAGTCCTACTATAAAATCAAAAACTAGATAAATGAAATGAAAACATTTTTAACAAATCACTCCACTTAGCAACACACGATTTAAAAAAAAAATGAAAAACCTTACCTTATCAACACACCACAGAATCTTTTTTTCTTTTAGTCAGAGGAGGAGGGCGGGTGGGAGACACTACACATGTAGTGTCTTGGGTTTAGCCACTGCCCAAATATATCAGTTCACTCACCTTCCCAGAGCGCAATTCGACCGCTCCCACTCAGCTCCGCTGCTGAAATGAAGAACTTACCTCCCGGCAGCCCCCTGGTCCTTGCTCTCACCGCTCCCGCTGCTCCTGCAGCAAAAATGGAGCAGAGACGATGTTGTCAATGTCAACATGTGGAAGAGAACTGGAAGGAGGCTAAGGAGAGATTCCTGGTGGGGTGTGCCACCAGAGATAAAGGTGTGCAAGTGGGAAGAGAAGCTTTTGGTAGTGTTACTCTGATTGTAATTAGCTTAGTAACTAGTCTCACCCAGCTGGATGACAGAGGAGAAGTATTAGGTGATGGGAGGTGTAGTCAGCCATGTCATAGTCTGCAGGCAGAACATGAAGGATGAAGAGAGGAAGACTTGTTTGATTCTGAAGAACTACACCTGTACTATTACATGGGTGTAAGCCACCTAGAGGGATTCAAGCATCTGGGAAATACAAGAGCAGGGACTTTGAAGAGGAGAGAGAAGTTGGAGATAAGATGGTAGTTTACAGAATGGTGGGCTATCGAATGGAGTTGTTTTTAAGGAGACAGGTGATCAAGTCAGATTAAGTATTGAGAGGACTCATCTGTAACTATGCTGGAATATAAATCCAGATTGAAAAGAGGAAATTCCTTGTGCTGTTAACTTGTGATTGACCTTGCAATGTTTAGACTGGACTGACATGCTGAATCATTCACTCCAGAAAGAGAAGCTGAAACTGAAAACTAGCCAGCTGGTGGAGAAGGTGCAGAGGAGTCCCAGTGATGTTGGCTCTACAGAAGTACAAAGTAAGTACGTTTTTCCATTATGCAATCTCTGACGTGTTGTGTTCAGTTAAAATTACTCAATTTCCTATGATTTGTATATACTAGTTTAAGCATCTGTGTTTATATTTTTCTAACATGATGTTTTGTAGCATAATTAATAAGTGGCAGAAGGCTCATCAAATCAAACCAAACCAGCCCCAGGGATCACATGGACTATGTGTTCTCCATTAGTACTCTAAACTTTAGATGATGTGATCTCTGCTCCAGTCTAGACTCAATCCAGCTCCAGCTGTAGCTCTGTCCTAAAGATGTACGCATTTCGAAGACTCACTGGCCTCTGAGGAGACAACACACAGTTAATTTTAACTCTTACACAGTTTAAATGCATATTCCTGCATCTGCAATCTGTTAAACTGTAATCTTCAGCAATATTACTTAGCCATTTAGTTTTTAGGCCTCAATTAAGAAACCTCTGAGTCTGTGTTACTCTAAAGTACATCCGTGGAAATGTTTGACCCTTCAAACTTGCTGTTTTAAACTTTGAATCATTCTTGCCACTCACCCTGGACCTTTTCTTGGGCGCACTTCATGAGATGCAGTTTGATTACCGACCATGTTGTCCTTAATGTGTGAATTGGCCGAAAGGTGCAGAAGTTTTAGTGCCCTTTGTAACAATGTTAATTTCAATTCAGGATAGTAGGAACTGCCGATGCTGGAGAATCTGAGATAACAAGGTGTGGAGCTGGATGAACACAGCAGGCCAAGCAGCATCAGAGGAGCAGGAAAGCTGACATTTTGGGTCTGGACCCTTCTTCAGTAATGGGGGAGGGGAAGGGGATTCTGAAATAAATAGAGAGAGAGGGGGAGGCGGATGGAAGATGGATAAAGGAGCAGATAGGTGGAGAGGAGATGGACAGGTCAAGGAGGCGGGGATGAGGCTGGTAGGTAGGAAGTGGGGGTGGGGATTGAAGTGGGAGGAGCGGATAGGTGGGAGAAAAGACGGACAGGTCAGGGAGGCGGGGACGAGCTGGGCTGGGTTTGGGATGAGGTCGGGGGTGTTCTGAGTGTCTTCCACAGTTCTGAGGAAGGGTCACCAGACCTGAAACGTTAACTCTGTTTTCTCCTTCACAGATGCTGCCAGACCTGCTGAGCTTTTCCAGCAACTTTGTTTTTGCTAGGTCTGTATTTGTCCATTTTTGAAACTTTTGTGGTCCAAGCAAGTCTGAATTGAAGAAAAATGACAAAAGTTGAATATTGATATTATATTTTCACTAGAATCTAACAATCCTTTTCAAGGACTTCTACTGAACAGCAACTAGTCAGTAACATGTGATGGTTTTTAATGCTGTTCAAATTCAGTGTTTGTGTCTCTGCCCTGAAGTGGAAAGTGTGCACTCAAATAGGCAACATGGAGTCAATTAATTGTTTAGGGAGGCAGTGGAATAGTACTGCATAGAAAAAAAATCACAAAGCAGATCCTTATTTTCAAATCCCCTCCATGACTGCCCTAGCCCTGTCTTATCTCTGTAATCTCCTCCAACACAACCCTTAGAATTGTAGGAGCATAAATACCTAACTTCTGGTGCACACCAGACTTTACCAGCTCTACCCTTGATGAATGCGCTTTCAGTTGATGGACTCTTAAGCTCTGAAATTCCCTCCCACAGTCTCTCTGCATCCATCTCAACCGCTAACTTGTTCTTTAAAACCTACCTCTTTGGTTTCTTGTCGGGCTCTGTCAAATTTAGTTTGACAATACTGTTGTGAAAGTTGTTTTATGTCTTAACAACTATGACAGAAAACATCTGTGTGTTGCAATGGGAAAATGTATGCACACACACATACACACATTTGTCCCCTTTCTTTCTAAGTTCTTTAAGGGCACCACTCATACATACGTACTGACGTATGTGCACGCGTTCCTGCTGACACACTCGAGCCCTTGCTTGGCAAATACCCACACAACACCAATGCACATTCAGACCCATTCATGCAGGTGTCCGCTCATGCATGCTGCTGTTTGCCATGCCTTTAACAGATGTGAAGGGCTACAAAAAAACTTAAACCATTCTCCTCAGGGAATGTCACCAGCCAACAGTTAATGAAGCACTCCTCATTCCCCAAAATCAAAGCCCCTGCACTTGTTGGAAATTTTTTAGTTGACTGCAGACATCACCAGTCACAACCTGGTAACTGACTGGAATGGTGAAGTTCCTTTCTCAGAAATTCTGGACAACCTTGAACCACTTGAGGATGGCCCAGGGAAGATGGAGTTAACTGGTCCACATTGAAACAGCTCAAATTGTGATTGTGATCATCCAGGTCAATTAGCCACAGACTGAATTCCTGCCCTGAGAGATCCAATCCTGGTGGCATCACGGCAATTCACACTATGTTAGCTATGTCAAATCCACAGACAAACGCATACGTGGTGGCACCCAAAGTAATTCTCTCTCACTGTCAGATACTCTCCCTCCCTCTCATAATCATGCACACATGCTGACATGCTTGCAGACCATCGTTTGATTTCTTTGATTTTTTTTCACTTTTGGTTCGGAACTGAGAGTTACAGTTGAGATTTGAACGTTGAACAGCAGCTTGTTTTTTAAAAAAGAGAATAAAAGACTGACATTTGCTGTTGGGCCTAGAAAGATAAAGCAGGTTAATTACTGCTGTAAGAATACCATAGCCGATTTAGCACTGAGATGTTGTCATGCTCCTGAGGACTGGCAGCAAGTTGAATGTTAAATTAGTCAATCAAGAGAGGACAGATGCTGGCCAGCTCACCAAACACAGATTATATAACAAAAAAGAAACCAATGGCTGAATTGGTTTTGCCTGGGGAGAAAACAGTGTTGCTTTGGAAGGTGCAGGACTAGAGTTTTTTTTGTTTGGTTTACCGTTCTATAGTTGTTCTCCAGTTATCGACTTGTTGATAGCC
Source organism: Rhincodon typus (assembly GCF_021869965.1). Lineage (NCBI taxonomy): Eukaryota > Metazoa > Chordata > Chondrichthyes > Orectolobiformes > Rhincodontidae > Rhincodon > Rhincodon typus. The sequence goes on from NC_063358.1 coordinate 43,542,978, forward strand.
CTGAGAAAAGAACCCTAATCTATTAAAAATAAGGATAAGTCTCCAGAGATCTGCAGCAATGGTTTGCATTGACTGGTGCCTTTGGAATTCAGGCCAGATACAATCATATGTGCCTATAACGTAGCCTATTGGATTTCATTGAGACATAGTTGAGACAGTTATTGAATTGGCAACTTAAATTCTTTTTTTTTAGGTTAATCCCTTCACTGTGTCTGTCAGTGGGGAGGGGGATAATCGGGCTTAGATTGTAGATAGCAATTAGATGGCCTTCTATTCTGCTAAAGTTGCTTTAATTACTAATTATTAATTTTTAAGTTATAAATTTCGTGTCCAAGACTGGTTATTTGTAAAGTCTAATTAGGAACAATTGATCAATTTCGAGGGTCATCAAATATTTTAATTTCGCTGTGTTGTGAGTCGTGTTAGCAAGTCTGGCTTGTGCGCCCGTATTGTAACAATATCCACGTGAATAGAAGTGTGCAATTCGATGTATGCACACTCATGCGTATTCAGGTTCACACGCATCTGCTAACACAACTGCATCCAGACGTTATATGTGTACTTACAACCCTCCAAGATCTCACCACTCTTAACGTAGTTGCTTGGGTGCTCCTGATTTCCATTGCTCCACTGTTGTTGTATTTGTGTTCCACTCCCTGAATTCTGATTTGCACCTCTAAAACACTCGTGCTCTGTACCACAAGATCAGGGTTTTATGGCTTCTCCCGGTTTCACTCCTCCTTTAAGCTGCTTGTTAAAATTTCACTCTTTAATCAAGGTTTTGGCTACTGACCATATCTTTTATGGTTCAGTTCTAAATGTTGTTTGATAATTGCTCCTGCGAAGAACCTTTGGAACATTTTGCTATTCTTTCATTAAGCAAGTGTTTATCCCAATGTACCAATGTAAACTGAGCTTCAGATGAAAGGAACGATCCATTTTAAATTCCTTCAATCTGAAGGCATTTTGTGTAGATCTATATAATTATCTTTCTCAAACAACCACTTATTCTTAACAAAACAGAAATTTCTGGAGAAACTCAGATGGTCTGACAGCATCAGTGGAGCGAAAGCCAAGTTAATGTTTCAGGTTTCCCAACAATCATTTATTCTTCACTTACGGGGAGGGGGTGGCCTAGTGGTATTATTACTGTACTGTTAATCCAGAGACTCCAGATGGTATTCCAGGGACTCGGGTTTGAATCTTGCCAAGGCAGATGGTGGAATTTGAATTCCATAAAAATCTGGAATTGAGAGTCGAATGATGAAAATGAATCTGTTGTCGATTGTCAGAAAAACCATCTGGTTCCCTAATGTCCTTTAGGGAGGGAAACTATCATTCTTACCTAGTGTGCCTAGACGTGACGTCAGACCTGCAGCAATGTGGTTGACTTTTAACTGCACTAAGGGCAAATAGGGATTGCAGCGACGCCCACATCTCATGAATGAAGATTTTTTTAAAAATGCCTATCTGCAGTCTTTGACACTGGCCACTCCATTTCTCCACTACCAGGCAGCAGGTTGCTGCTGCTGTTGCCTATCTAACCGTAACCAGAGAATTACCTGTAATGGCTTCTCTTCCTGTTTCCTCACTTTAATCTCTGTCCTTCAAGAAGAAATTGTTGCCCCCGCCCCCACATTTCTCATCGTCAGTTTGCCAACGGTAATAGCATCTAGAAGTAAGGTGTCATTTTTAACCTGTACACTGATGATATCAAGCTCTACCCCATGACCACCGCTCTTAAATCTTCTTACTGTTGCTAAATCATTGGACCAAATTCCGTGCCAGTGGGTGTAAAGAGATGATGGATATATTTGATACCTGAAATAATTCTGCATAGAGCTACTGACTGGTATGTGTTAAATTATTGGATTCTAACTCACTCTATCTCCCTTTCTCTCCTCAGTTGCCATCTTAACAGCAAAAATCCGGAATTACCAAGAGCACCTGCAGGTACACAGGAAGGTGAGTGACAGAAAATGTGAGAGGGGCCCACATAATGAATCAGATTTTAACACTATATTGGGACAAGTACAACTAAGGCACATCACTCTTTGTCACAGTCCTAGACCTAACCATTCACTATGCCACTGCCAGGCAATTGACAACCCTGTCGGTACCCTCCCAACATCCAATTGAAGACAGAATGAGAAGAGCAGTGCTGGGGGAGAGGAATTCATTTGGAGTACAGTGCTGAATTATACTTTGTTCGTGCTTTCAGTTCACAGAGCTGCTGGACCAGTGTCTGGTAAAGAAATTAACATTTGCTCATTTGGTTGATATCAGACAGGTGAGAAGCAACCTAACTTTGATTCCTCTGATGAGCCTTCTTCATCCTAGTAAAGCGATTTAATGAGGAGCAAGGGTCTTCAATGTGATCACTGTCCATTACTACTTCTGGAATGAATATGTGTGAGGCCATCTGAGTGGGCCTGAGTGTTGCTCCTCCCTGTGTGAGCCTGGGAAGATGATGTACCCTCCAAGTGATAGCTCCCCTACCATGCATGTTTGGGACAAGCACACCCTGCGTCAGCCTGGGGCTCACAATCACCCCACATCATATCTCTTCCTGGTAGGTGCAAGCCTGAGACAAGGCACACCCTTAGTGAGTTTGGGCACAGATCAGTGCCCATTTGAACAGCCCTGAAGCAAACCTAAATTGTGTTGGAATCGGAGAGTGCAGTTCGAACTCATGACACTCTGACTACTGATTCATCTGTTTTCAATTCCTCTTTGTTATTCCAGAACATTGTGCAATTTTGTCACTTTTACCAAGCAATACAAATTTCAGTTAATGGATGAACTATTTCTTCTGGCTTGATTCATCACCGTGGCTTGTGACAATGCGTTGGGAAAGGCAATGGCACAATGATTCTGATGTCTCAATTTACACCACATCTTTTAAAGAAACTCTCCTCTCTGCTAGTTTAACTAACTTTCTAAAGTGTTCATTGATTCCTATCGGCAGAATAATTCAGTGAGTGGCGGTTGCATATGTGATGCTGGATCAGGCATCTGTACTTCATGGTTATTTGGCTGTGGCAGGCATCATAATTAAACTTAACTGCTTGTCATCTCCAACCAGACCATACTGGTACTACATGGAATTTTACAGTGGGCTATCAGCCCTATGTCCCTATGGTGTTTATATTCCATGTAAGCCGCCTCCTGCTGTACTTCAACTAACCTCAACATAGCCTCCTTGTGAGCTATAGTTTTTGCACAGTTCTAGGATTTTGAGCCTTGTCTTGCTTTTGCCTGTGTACTTATCTAACTTTCCCTTAAATGCGTAGTCGTACAGCACGGAAACAGACCCTTTGATTCAGCCAGTCCACGCCGAATATAATCCCAAACTAAACTTGTCTCACCAGTCTGCTCCTAGCCCATATCCCTCCAAACCTTTCATATTCGTATACTTATCTAAGTTCACATCCATGTTTTGCTTTGTGCCTCAAGCCATCATGGTTCCCATGTTCTGTCATAGTTATAGAACTGTACACCACGGAAACAGATGCTTCAGTCCAACTCGTCCTTGCCATCCAGATATCTTAAATAAATCTAGCCTCATTTGCCAGCATTTGATCCATATCCCTCTAAACCTTTCCCATTCATATATCCATCCAGAAGACTTTTAAATGTTGTAATTGTACCAGCCTCCACCACTTCTTCTGGCAGCTCATTCCATACACACACCACTCTCTATGTGTAAAAGTTGCCCCTTAGGTCCCTTTTAAATCTTTCCCCTGTCACCTTAAACCTATGTCTTCTAGTTTTGGACTTTTCCCACCTAGGGGAAAAGACCTTGGCTGTTCGCCCTATCCATGCCCCTTGTGATTTTATAAAGCTCTACAAAGTCACTCCTCAGCTTCTGGAGCTCCAGCCTATTCAGCCTCTCCCTATAACTCAAATGCTCTGACCCTCGCAACATCTTTGAAAATCTTTTCTGAATCCTTTCATGTTTCATAACATCCTTCCTATAGTAGGGAGAACAGAACTGCACACAGTATTCCAAAAGTGGCCTAACCACAATGTCCTGTATATCCACAACATGACCTCCCAACTCCTATATTCAATGCACTGACCAATAAAGGCAAGCATCCCAAATGCCGTCTTCACTGTCCTGACAACCTGGGACTCCACTTTCAAGGAGCTATGAACCTGCACTCCAAGGTTCTCTTTGTTCTGCACTCTTTGTTCTGCAACACTCCCCAGGACCTTAGCATTAAGTGTATAAATCCTGCCCTGATTTGCCTTTCCAAAATGCAGCCACCTCCCATTTGTCTAAATTAAACTCCACCTGCCACTCCTTGGCCCGCTGGCCCATCTGATCAAGGTCCCATTGTACTCTGAGGTAACCTTCTTTGCTATCCACTGCACCTCCAATTTTGGTGTCATCTGCAAACTTACTAACCATACCTCCTAAGTTCACATCCACATCATTTATATAAATGATGAAAAGCCATGGACCCAGCACTGATCAATGTGATACACCGCTGGTCTCAGACTGGCAGTCTGAGAAGCTACCCTCTGTCTTCTGCTTTCAAGCCAGTTCTGTTTCCAAATGGCTAGTTCTCTCTGTATTCCACGTGATCTAACCTTGCTAACCAGTCTACCATGTGGAACTTATCAAACAACTTACTGAAGTCCATATAGATCACGTTCACTGTTCTGCTCTGTTCACTCATCAATCCTCTTCGTTACTTCTTCAAAAAACTCAAATCAAGTTTTCCCACACACAAAGCCATGTTGACTATCCCTAATCAGTCCTTGCCTTTCCAAATACATGAGCTGTTCAAGGTATTTGAGAAGATTTGTAACTCGGGTTGTTGACTTGCTTGCCAAGCTGGTAAGTTTGTTCGCAAACATTTTGTCACCATACTAGGTAACATCATCAGTGTGCCTCTGGTGAAGAGTTGGTGTTCTGTCCTGCTTGCTATTTGTGTGTCTCGGTTTGCTGGGATGGATGGCATGACTTCGTTATTTGTTTCTTAGTGGTTAGTATATGGGGTCCAGCTCTACATGTTTGTTAATGGAGTTCTGGTTTGAGTGTCAGTCCTCCAGGAATTCTCATGCGTGTCTTTGCTTGACTTGTCCTAGGATAGCTATGTTGTCCCAGTTATTTACAAGATACCATGCAAAGACTGCCGAAAACATTATGTAGTGCAAACCGGAAGGAAATTAGCCATCAAGATTCACAAACACCAACTAGCTGCCAAGAGATATGACCAACTATCACTCATTTCAATACGCACGGACAAAGAGGAACACCAATTTGACTGGTCACCCATCCACCAGCAAACCAAGACACACAAATAACAAGCAGGACAGAATACCAACGTTTCACTAGAAGCATCCTGATGATGTTACCTAATGAGGTGACGAAACGTTTGAGCACCAGTCAACAACCACGTGCTGTCTCAGCAAACCACTTTCCCTTGAATTTGCAATTGGATTTATTGTAACTGACTTATGTTTACGTCTCTAACCAAGAGGAAACAAGAGATCTGGATCTTCCTTCTCAAACCCTCAGTTAATGTTAAAGAACTTCCTTTGGCATTTCTAAAATAAAGCCTCTTTGGCCTTTCCAGATAGTTACAATCCTTCAGCTCTTATGACCTTTCTTAATTATATGACGACCAGAACTGTTCTTGGTATTGCCAAGTGTGATCTAACTAAGGTTTAGTGCAAGTAAAGGATAATGTGTTGTTTGCAGAAATCCTGTCTGTTCATCAGGGCCTTTCTGGTGCCCTCAATAGGTCTGTGATTAGGAAACCCACTATACTTTGCTCAGTGTGAATAAGCTGAACACATGCCAACCTTCACTGAAAATCAAAAGACCCAGTGTTTCTATTGCCTCATGGAATCATCCTGTTCCAGAAGTTGAACATAAACTCTAGACTGCCAATGCATTGTGGTTTAGAAGACATGCTATACTATCAAAGGTGCCACCTTTAAGATGAGGGCCTGGTGGATGTAAAACATTCCTTGGTACTATTTCAGATCAGGGCAGGAGAGTTAGTCCCAGTATCCTGCCCAGTATCTATTCCTCGATTAACCTTGTTGATAGTTATCACATTTCCCGTTATTGGAGCTTGCTGTATTAGCTGCTGTGTTTCATACAATGACTAAACTTCAAATTGTGCTTCATTAGTTGAAAAGTGCTTTTGAGATGTCCTGTAATTGTGACAGATGCTACATACGTGAAAGTCTGCCTGTCTTGTAGCCACAGGCTTGTGGGAATATGTTGGATTCTTCACATGTGCCTTGATAGATTCTATGCCTTCAGTGCAAGAGGGTGTTGTCCATTGTTTCAACTGGTCTCCTTAGGCTTTGCTACAAGGGGTGATGTTATGAACATATGAATCAGGAACAGGAGGAAGCTATTCTTCCCATCGAGTTTGCTTCACCTCTGTAACTTCACTTGCACCCACTCCTAAGAAACAAGTTGCTGAAGGTTAACAATCTCTCTCTTCCTCTGCCTTAAACATTCAAGATCTCTGTTTCCTTTTGTGGAAGCAAGTTCAAAGACATTCAACCCTCTGAGAGAAAAAAAGTTTCACCTCATTTTTGTTTTAAATTGGTGAGACTTGATTTTTAAATAGTAACCCCTGGTTATAGATTCTCCCTTATGAGGAGAGATCTTGTCTGTTTTTAGCCAGCAGAGAAAAGCCTAGACAGCCCAACCTTTCTTCATTAGACAACTCTCCCTTTCCAGGTATTAATCTGGTAAACCTTCTCTGAACTGCATGAAATGCATTTATATCCTTCCTTAGATAGATCAATACTGTTCACAGTACTCCAGAAGTGGCCTCACCTAAATAACTGAAGCATAATCTGACATTTTTGTATTCAATTCCCCTCAATAAATGATGACATTCTGTTAGCTTTGCTAATTACTTATTGTACCTGCACGTTAATCTTTTTCAATTCATACATGAGGACACCCAGGTGCCTTTGCATCTCAGAGCTCTGCAGTCTCTCTCCATTTAAACAAAAAATGCATTTTTGTCTTCCTGCCAAAATGGGCAGTTGCACATTTTCTCACATTATACTTCAATTGCAATATCTTTGGCCACTTACTTAACCTAATGATATATTTTTATAACATTCTTATGTACTCTTCACAGCTTACTTTTCTACCTATCTTTGTGTTGTCAGTAAATTTGGAAACCATACCTTCTGTCATTTCACCTAAGTCATTTATAAAAGTCATGAACTGTTGAGGCCCAAGCATCAATCACTGTGCCACATCACTCATTACATCTTCCCAACTTGAAAAAGAGCCATTTCCACCTACGCTCTGCTTCCTGTTAGCCAGCCAATCCTTTAACCACTTGCTACCTTTGAATCCAATGATACCGTCCTCAAATCAAGGGAGTTTTGGAAAATTAAAACAACTGTGTCAATATCTCACTAGCCACCTTAGGATTTTAGGGTGAAGTACATCAGAAGTGGGCACTTGTCAGCCCATAATTCCAATAATTTACTCAGTATCTCTGTTGCTGTTTATGACTTCCTAAGTTCTTCCCTTCCTTTCCATTTCCTGATTCATCACTGCATCTAGGATATTACTTGTATCCTGTATATTGAAGACTGCAAAATACCTTTTAATTCATCTGCCATTTCCTTATTTGCCATTATTAATTCTCTACTCCGACATGCTATAGGGTCAGCACTGACTTTCATTCTCCTCTTTAAATATTCATAGAAATTCTTACTATCTGTTTTTATATTCCTGTCTAGGTTTCTCTTGTACTTTAATTTTTCCTCTTTATTAATATTCTTTCTTTGCTGTTTCAATCTTCTGATCTCCCACTCATCTTTGCACATGGATATGCTCTCTTTCTTTAAGTATGATACTATCTTTAATGTTTTCAGTTTATTATAGATGATGGATATGTTCCTTGAAATTTTTCTTATGCAGAAATGTATCTGTTCTGTGTTCCAAAATATCCCCTTAAATGTCTAATATCCCATCTGTCTTGCCCTGTCCTTAACCTAATTTGCCTATTCACATCAGCCAACTGTGCTTTCATTCCCTCCTAATTGCTATTACTTAATTTTTAAAAAACATTCTTTAACCCATTTCACTTTCCCTCAAACTGAATGTAAAATCAATCATTGCTACCTAGGGGTCCCTTCACTATGAGATAATTAATCCCATCCCATTGTAGATGACCAGGTCTCATTATCATCTGCTGTCCGACTCAAGAACATGCTGTTTTAAGAAATTATCCTGAAGATATTCAATCAAGTCTTCATCTAGGCCACCTTTGCCCATCCATTTTTTTAAGTCAATATGCATGTTAAAATCTCCCGTGATTATCACTATGCCTCCCTGACTACCTCTCATGATTTCTTACTTTATACCCCACTCTCCTGTGTGGTTACTGTTAGGTGCCTGAACACCACTGCCACAAGTGACTTTTTGCCTTTACCATTTCTCATTTCTATCCAGACTGTTTCCACAGCTTGATTTCCTGTACTTAAGACACCTCCCTGTAATGGGCTAAAACTGTCATTTTTGCATGTCATCCTTGCTCGTTAACTAATGGAGCTACCTTGTCTACACTTTCCTGGCATTCCTAAATGTCATGTACCCTCAAATTTTGGATCCCAGTGCATATCATCCTCCAGCCATGTCTCTAATCGATGCCAGATCATACTTGGTTGTTTCTGTTTCCACTCCATTCATGAGTGTTGTTTAGAAAACTGTATACACCTAAATACAGGACCTTTAATTTTTCCTTTTACTGTTTTGTAAATTCTAACTTCATCTGCCGGTTGCCTCTAAGATTCGTGTTCTCTATCCCTTCCCTCAGGGTCTGTTTATCATTTCCCATATAATCACCGTCTCTTTGGCCTCCATTCTCTTTGATTTGTCACATCATCTCGAATTTGATCTTTTGCCCCCTGTATTCAGTTTAAACTTCTTTCTATTTCCCACTTGTACAGTCGGCAAGAACACTTAACCACATTTGGTAATATTTTCACTTTCCACAGTCCTTCTACCAGTGCCTTATGAACCTTCTCCCACAGCTGTCTTTGAGCTGTGCATTCATATTTCTCATCTGATTTGCCTTGTACCATCTTGCACACCGTGCAGAAAAAAATGCAGTGATTATGACATTTGTTGTTCTTAATTTGGCACCTGGTTCCTCATACTGACTATGCCAAACATACTTCTTTGTCTGTAGTCATATGTCCCTGAATCATTTAACTCCTCTGGTGCTCTGTTATAAGTTGCATTCAAGCTAAGTCACCCCAAGCTAGCTAGTTTTATATGCTCTGAAGTAGCTGCACAGAGGTGGATATCCACGTGCTGTGAACAGCCAGCTCAAAGCCAATCCCTAGACTGAGACAACCTTCAGAATCTCCTTTTTATATCTGTCAGCCAGGGCTACCTGATTTGGTCCAGGTTAACAACACCAATCAAGGATCTCATAGTCAATGTGAACCACCTGGTTCTAATCACTACACGCTCCTAACACACAGCCTTCCTGACCAACTAAATGGTCCAGTTTCAGCGGTTTCTTAGTTAAAGTTGTTCTTTTACTGGAACCCTCGGAAATGGCAGAGTTACACTGTAGATACAAGTTTGATGCCAACTACAAACTAGATTACATTTGTACCAAACAAAAATTTAGACTTTCTTACCCAACAATTGCGTGCACACAGTCCCAACTAAAGAGGCTTTAGCTCCATAAAGATCCATTGTCAATTTCATGTACTTGAGTCAACATCGCATACTTCAGTCCCACTCTCCTCACTTCTCATGGTCTTTAATATCCCACAAATCTAATGCTGCTCATTTTCACTCTCTATTCTATACAATATTTCCCTTTCCAAATTCACTTAAAAAAGCGTTTATATACTTGTTTGGTAACAGCAGACAGTACCACATTCGAACCTTTCACTTAGGTAACCTTTTTTAAAATTTTTTAAACTTTCCTTATTGATTATTCTTGTGGTTTACTTAATCTTATTGTGTTAATAAAGAGAAAAATAAATTGAGGCAGGATAGAAATTTCACTCTGCATCTAATCTAGCTCTGTACCTGTTCTGGGAGTGTTTGATGGGTATAGTGTATAGGAAGTTTACTTTGTATCTAACCCAGAGCTGTATCTGCCTAAGGAGTGTTTGGGGATAGTATCAAGGGAGCTTTATTTCTGTATTAAAGTTCTATCAGGAAGGTAATCCTCGGGACCTAGGGTCCGGAGCTATTTGACCTCTACTCATCGCAAAGCAATTTTCTCGTTCCACTTTCCTGTTCTTTCCATATGCCCTTTCTATCTAAGTCTTGTGATTGGGTTTTTATGGTTGTGTACTCCTTTAATGGCAATGTTGCACATTCACATGACATCACACTTGCAATTTTAGTGATTAGTTCATATTTTCACTTTCACTCAGCAATAACACGACCTATAATTTCATCTATTTCAAATACAAACATGGTACCTAAGTGCAGTGCCGCCAGGGTATTGGGTCATCACTGCGTAGTTTCTTGGTGAAGTATATCTTTCTAAAGTACTCAGACATGTTTGTTCTTAAACAGGACAAGACCAACAAACGCCACATGCTGATGGCAATCGACAGACGGAAAAAGCTGTTGAAGTATCTCCGGCGAACGCGTTATGAGGTGTTTGAGAACGTGTGCACTCAGCTAGGCATTCAGTACACATTCCCCCCAGATTATTACAGGAAGGTGACACAGCGATGGGCTGCCAAAAAAGCTTTGTGCATAAGGGTAAGGAGATCAGCCAACTGGGTTCAATATGGTTGCTAACAGGACAGAATGGAATAAGTATTGAATGTAAACTTGAAATTAGCCTCAGTTCTGTGGATAAAGGAGGGAAAGATTTTCAGAGAGATCCTCTTCTGATTCCATTCCCACATGAATGTCGGATGTGGGCAGGATCAGGCTCTGAGGGATGACTGCTATGGTAGGATAGCTCATCACTAAATACTGAGTGAACTAACACTGTGGTTCTGAAGATGGACACAAGTGTCACCTGATACCTGTTCAGGTTTCTCATAACAGTATCAACAGCAAAGTAGTGTTGATGCATTGTGGAGTTTCCAGACTGAGGCCTATCGTATTCATGCCAGTCAAAAAAAAAACCATTAACTATTCTGATCCCTTTTTCAACCAGTTAGCCAATAGCCTTGTTACAGAGATAGTAGGAACTGCTGATGCTGGAGAATCTGAGATAACAAGGTGTAGAGCTGGATGAACACAGCAGGCCAAGCAGCATCAGAGGAGCAGGAAAGCTGACGTTTCGGGTCTAGACCCTTCTTCAGAAATGGGGGAGGGAAAGGGGATTCTGAAATAAATAGGGAGAGGGGGGAGATAGATAGAAGATGGGTAAAGGAGAAGATAGATGGAGAGGAGACAGACAGGCCAAGGACGTGGGGTTGGAGCCAGTAAAGGTGAGTGTAGGTGGGGAGTTAGGGAGGGGATAGGTTGGTCCAGGGAGGACAGACAGGTCAAGGAGGTGGGATGAGGCTAGTAGGTAGGAGATGGGGGTGGGGCTTGAGGTGGGAGGAGTGGATAGGTGGGAGGACAGGTTAGGGAGGCGGGTACAAGCTGGGCTGGTTTTGGGATGCGGTCGGGGGAGGGGAAATTTTGAAGCTTGTGAAGTCCACATTGATACCATTGGGCTGCAGGGTTCCCAAGTGAAATGGTTCGTGACTGGGAGGTGCAGTTATTTGTTGCAAACCGATCATAGGTGTTCTACAACGCGGTCCCCAAGCCTCCGCTTGGTTTCCGTGATGTAGAGGAGGCCACAACGGGAACAGCGGATACAGTATACCACATTAGCAGATGTGCAGGTGAGCATCTGTTTGATGTGGAAGGTCTTCTTAGGGCCTGGGATGGAGGTGAGGGGCGAGGTGTAGGGGCAGGTGTAGCACTTGCTGCGGTTGCAGGGAAAAGTGCCAGGGGTGGTGGGACTGGTGGGGAATGTGGAGGGGACAAGGGAGTCACTGAGAGAGTGGTCCCTCTGGAAAGCAGATAAGGGTGGGGAGGGAAAAATGTCTTTGGTAATGGGGTCAGATTGCAGATGGCGGAAGTGTCGGAGGATGATGCGTTGGATCCGGAGGTTGGTGGGATGGTATGTGAGGACGAGGAGGATTCTGTTTTGGTTGTTATTGCGGGGAGAGGGTGTGAGGGATGAGTTGCACGAAATGCGAGAGACCATGCACATCTGCTAACGTGGTATACTGTATCCACTGTTCCCATTGTGGCTGCCTCTACGTCGGGGAAACCAAACAGAGGCTTGGGGACCGCTTTGTGGAACACCTACGATCGGTTCGCAACAAACAACTGCACCTCCCAGTCGCGAACCATTTCAACTCCCCGCTCCCACTCCTTGAACGACATGTCCATCCTGGGCCTCCTGCAGTGCCACAACGATGCCACCCGAAGGTTGCAGGAACAGCATCTCATAGTTCGCTTGGGAACCCTGCAGCCCAATGGTATCAATGTGAACTTCACAAGCTTCAAAATCTCCCCTCCCCCGACCGCAAATTCTCTCTTTGGTGTTGCCCAGTTGAATCATCAGGTGAATCCCGATGATTTATCTTACTGCAATTACAAAAACTTCAATTCCTCCTCATTATAACTTAAAAATTACTGATTAAAGACAATTAAGTACAGGGTTAAGTAGTTTAAATAAAGCTTACTCACTCACTCTCTTCTCTACTGCCAGCCCATTCCCCAGCCAACGTGTTGCGCATTGCTGTTTTGCCCTGTAGTCTAAACTTAGCCAATAAATTATTTCCTTACTCCCTTCTTGAAGTCAATTTTACAGTTCAATTTTATAATGATCTCCAAAGCTATACCACAGTACTTTCAGTTCTGCCTTTATGCTGTGAACTAGTCCCTAAAACCTGGAATTGCATCTTGAAATCTCAAACCCTCTTTGGTCTTTCAAGAGCTGTTCACACCCCCAAAATCTTCCTCATTTAAGAATTCTGGTCAGCTCTGTGGCTCAGTGTCACGTTTTGCTTGTTTGTTGTTCCTGTGAGCCACCTTGGAAAATGTTACTGCTTTGGAATTTATTATATAAATGGAGGCTGTTGTCAAGGCTGTCAGGAAGTTGGTTTAGGGAAAAGCTTTGCAGAGACTAGTAGATCTTTGATCTTGTTAAAATCAGTTATGTACAACATAGAACAGCGCAGCACAGGAATGAGCCCTTCAGCCCACAATGTTCTGCCAAACATGATGCCAAATGAAACCAATCCCTTCTGCCTCCCCTTGCTTCGTATCCCTCTATTTCTTGCATATTCGTGTGCTTATCTAAAAGTCCCTTAAGTGCCCTTATCGTATTTGCCTCGACCGCCACCCCGGCAGTGCTTTCCTGACTCCTACCACTCTGTGTATATAAAAAAACACTTGACCCTCACATCTCCTTTGAACTTCCCCCTCTCACCTTAAATGCATGCCCCCTAGTATTAAACATTTAAAATCTGGGGAAAAGATTCTGACCGTCAACCCAATCTATGCATCTCATAATTTTATAGACATCTATCAAGTAGCCCCTCAGCCTCTATCGCTCAAGAGAAAATGACTGAATTTTTCTAGCCTCTCCTTATGGGTCATACCCTCTAACTCAGGCAGCATCCTGGTAGACCTCTTCTGCACCCTCTCCAAACCCTCCAAATCTTCCTGTAATATGGCAACCAGAATTGAATGCAATACTCTAAGCGTGGCCTAACCAAGTCTTATAAAGCTGCAAAATGACTTTGCACTCAATTCCCTGACCAATAAAGGCAAGCATGCCACAGACCTTCTTTACCACCCTATCTACTTGCATGGCCACTTTCAGGGAGTTATGGACTTGAACCCAAGATCCTTCTGTACATTAGTGCTGTTCAGAGTCCTGCCGTTAACTGTGAACTTTTGCTTAACATTTGATCTCCCAAAGTGCAGCACCTTACACTTGCCTAGATTAAATTCCATCTGCCTGTTGTCCACTCATATCTGCAACTGATTTATATCCCACTGCATCCTTTGACAACCTTCTACACTATCCACAACTCCACGGTTCTTTGTATCGTCTGCAAACTTACTAACCCACCCACCTACGTTTTCATCTAAGTCATTAATATATATCACTGGACAGAAGCCAGTTGACTGGTCCTGGGAGTTCCATGCAGAAAGAAACTGCAATTACTCTGCAGTCCTCCCACTTCCTGCCCGCTGTTACAAAGTACAAGCCTTGATATCAAGTATAGAAGGAATGAGGCTCCGCAATTGAAAGCCTACCTAGAGACGCTGTTTAGACCATATGGATGAGTGGAAGTACAGACCAAGAAACTGTGCATATAGCATCCTCACAGTGTGGAAACAGGCCATTTGGCTCAACAAGTCCACACAGACTTTCTGTAGAGCATCCCACCCAGACCTATCCCTGCATTTCCCATGGCTAACCCACCTAACCTACACATCCCTGAACACTATGGACAATATGGCATAGCCAATCCGCCTAACTCGCACACCTTTGGACTGTGGGAGGAAACCAGAGCATGTGGCAGAAGCCCACACAGACATGGGGAGAACATGCAAACTCCACACAGACAGTCACCCGAGGATGGCATTGAGCCTGGATCCCTGGTTCTGTAAAATAGCGGTGCTAACCACTGAGCCATCGTGCTGCTCAAGGCAGGGGTAAACTCTCTGTGTTCTGTTCACCCCGTAAGCAATAAAGGTGAAAGCTATGAGTAATTGCCAACTCACCATACAACGAAACATTCAAATGGATGAGTTGGAAATGTACCGATCAGCATTGGAAGTAGGAAGGGAAAAATCCTTCATGGATACCGTCAATGCAAGTCCATTTGAATGAGGTGTTAGTCGAGACAGTCTGAAAATTTGGGCCTAAATTATAAAGGAGAAACACAAAAATAAACATTTCTAGATTACTACCTGAGCTGCAAGCAAATTGACATAGGATCATTAAAATCGGAGAGTTGAATGTGACTCAAGGGTTGTTTTGGGAACGTAGGTTTCAATTCCTGGGACAGCAGAAAGTTCACGTTATCCAAACAGTGTCCACTATTTATCAATTGCGTTACAGCCAATTTGCGTTAACGAAACGTGTGTTGTAGCAGAACTACCTGTCCTGGAAAGAGGGAGCTGTCCAATTGGAATGCGGTTTATTGAATGCTGCTGGGATTAATGAGCTGGTGGATTTGGGCTGTAGATAGTACTTTAAATTAAATTGTTGGTCAAAGTTGAGGGAAAGCTTGAATATCAGAAGGATAGTCAAAATGGAGATTGAGTAGCTCTGTCAATAAAGGATGAGATCAGTACAGGATTATGAAATTATCTTGGCTCAGAAGATCAAGATGTAGATCGTTTTTGTTGAGATGAGAAATGGCAAAGGAAAGAAGTAATGAATACTTTGCATCTATATTCACAAAAGAGAAGGTAGTCTTGGGAGGAGTTTTTTGATCTTCTGGGGCATTGTCAATATAAACAGATGGTGGTGTTGTGTGTTTTAAAAAGCATTAATGTAGACAAGTTCTCAGGACCTAATGGGATCTATCGCAGAACGGTGAGGGAATTACTGGGGTCTTGTACGAAATCTTTGTATTCTCTTTAATCATGGGAGATGTCCGAGAGGACTGAGGAATAGCCAACATTATTCCTTCATTTATGAAGGGCAACAGGGCAAATCTAGGAAATTGCAAGCAGGTGAGCCTTACATCAATGGTGGCTAAATCATTGGAGACAATTCTTAAGGATACGATTTTCTCTCTTTTTTTTTAAGAAATGGACCTGTTGGGAAATAGTAGCATGGCTTAGTGTGGGGAAGGTCATGTCTGTCAAGCTTGACTGAGTTTTTTGAAGAAGTGGTGAAGATAATGGATGGGGCCAGGGTAGTAGATGTCACGTACAGGACTTTAGCAAAACCTTTGACAAGATCCCTCATTGAAGGCTGATACAAACGGTGAAGTCACATGGGATCTTAATGAACTGTTAAGATGAATACAGAGCTGGCATAGTTAAAGAAGGCAGAGAGTAGGGGTGGAGAGTTTTTTTGATAGCTTTGGCAAGAGGGGACATGAAATAGCTTTGACAGGGTAAAGGAGGATCCAAAGAGATTCTACAAGTATATTAAAGGCAAAAGAGTAACTAGGGAGAGAATAGGGCTTGTTAAAGATCAATACGGCCATCTATGTATGGAGCCAACAGAGATGGGTGAGATCCTAAATGAATATTTTGAGTTAGTATTTACCGTGGAGATGGGCATGGAAGCTAGGGAAGTCAGGAAAATAGTGATCTCTTGAAATGAGCCCACATTACAGAAGAGGAGGTGTTGGAGGTCTTAAAAAGCATAAAGGTGGATATATTCCTGGGACCTGATCAATTGTATCCCAGGACATTGTGGGAAGCTAGGGAAGAAATTGCCGGGCCCCTAGCAGAGATATTTGTATCATCGACAGCCACTGGTGAGGTGCCAGAAGGCAGGAGGGTGGATAATGTGCCATTATTAAAGAAAGGCTGCAAGAAAAAGCTAGGGAACCAGATACTGGTGAGCCTAATGTCAGTAGTGGGTTGGAATTCTGAGAGACAGAATCTACGTGCAAGGACTGATTTTAGATAGTCGGCATGGCTTTGTGCGTGAGAAATCAGTCCTCAAATTTGGTTTGATTTTTTTTTTAAGAGGTGACCAAGAAGATAGATGAAGGCAGAGCAGTAGACATTGTCTACACTGACTTCAACAAGGCTTTTGATAAGGTCCTATTGGGAGTAGATGGGATTCAACGAAATTTTGCAAATTGGATCCACAAGTGGCTGAGTGGCAAGAAACAGAGGATAATGGTTCAGGGGTCTGTCCAGTGTGGTGCCATGGGGATCAGTGTTGGGGCCATTACTGTTTATTGATGCAAAAATTGGTGAGGTGCTAAATAGTGTGGAGGATAGCTTTAGACTACAAGAGCATATAGATGGGCTGGTCATATGAGCTGAATTCAATCAAGATAAATGTGAAATGATGCACTAAGGCAGGACAAACAAGGTAGGAAGTACACAATGAATGGTAGGACCCTGGGAAGCACAGAGGATCAGAGGGACCTTGGTGCACGTGCACAAGTCCCTTAAGGTTATCAGGACAGAAGGATAAAGCGGTTAAGAAGGTATATGAGATATTTGCTTTGATTAGTCAACGCATAGTGTTTAAGAGCAGGGAGGTTTTGCAGAAACTCTTTTATTTGTTTAATGTTTTCTAAATCATTGGTTAGGCCAGAGCTAGATTAGTGTGTATTGTTGTGGTTGGTGGGCTCGCCAAGCTGGTTCGTTGTTCCACAGACGTTTCATTACCCTGCTGAGTAACATCATCAATGCAGTCTCCGATGAAGCACTGTTGTGTTTTCCCACCTGTTATTTAAACTCTGGTGTCCGTTGAGCTGGATTTACCTCACTCCGGTTTTCCTTCGGAATAGAGTGTATATGGGGTCTAGCTCTGTGTTTATTGATAGCTTTCTTAGTGTAGTACCAGGCCTCTAGGAATTCCAGTGCTTGTCTCTGCTTCGTCTGTCCCAGGATCCTGGTGGTGTCCCAATCGAATTGGTGGTTTTCCTTATCCATGTGGATGGAGATGAGTGAGTATTGGTTGTGTCTTTTTGTTGCCATTTGATGTTCGTGTACCCTTGTGATTAATTTCCTTCCTGTCTGTCCAATGTAATGTTTTTTGCAGTCTTTGCAGGGAATCTTGTATATGACATTGGCCCTGTCCGGAGTGCGTCTTTGGTATGGGTTAGTAGTTGGCGTAGGGTTGATGTGGGTTTGTGTGCTACTCTGATGCCCAGTGGTCGTAGGAGTCTTGTGGTCAGTTCAGATGTGTTCCTGATATAAGGTGGCGTGATGAGTGTATCAGGGTGTGTAGTATCGTCCTGGTGATGTTCGTGTAATAAGCGTCTTCTGACCCAGTTTTTCCAGTATCTGTTGTCTTTGAATACTTGGAAGAGGCACTCTTCTTTCTGGCGAAGTTCTGTGTTGTTGCAGTGTGTTGCCCGTTTAAATATTGTTCTCACGCAACTTCGTTTGTGTATTGGGGTGGTTGCTGTTGAAATTCAGTACTTGGTCAGTGTGTGTGGCTCTCCTGTGTGCCTTTCTTAGGAATTCCCCATTGGTCCTGCGTTCCATCATGATGTCCAGGAATGGGAGCTGTTTGTTCTTTTCCTCTTCTCTGGTGAATCTGATCCTGGTGAGGGTGTTGTTTATAAGTTCGTGTGTCTCCTCTAGTTTGGTCCATTTTAATAATGACGAAGATGTCGTCCACATAGCGTTTCCATAGTTTCAGTTGGATTAGAGGAAGGGCCAAGCTTTCAAGTCTCTGCATCGCTGCTTCAGCTATTAGTCTGGAGACAGGTGATCCCGTGGGTGTCCCGTTGATCTATTCATACATTTAGCCGTTAAAGGTGAAGTGGGTGGTGAGGCATAGGTCCAGTAGCTTCAGCATGTTGTCTGTGGAGATGGTGTCACTTGAGTCTTGTTCTTGTTTTAGTAGTGTTGCCAGTGTTTCTCTTGCTAGTGGTATGTCTATCGATGTGAATAGGGCAGTACTGTCAAATGATACCATGGTCTCATCGTCGTTTATCCTTATGTCCTTGATGGAATTGAAGAACTCCTGGGCTGAGTGGATCGAGTGGGGTGACTTGCTGACGAGGTGCTTTAAATCTCCTTTGTAACTCCTTGGCTAATCTATGTGATGGCGTGCCTGGTAGGGAGACTATGGGTCTGAGGGATACTTCCGGTTTGTGTACCTTCGGGAGGCCGTAGAATTGGGGGGTGTTAGTTCCTTCAGGTTTCATTCTTAGGTAGTCTGTTTTGTTGATTTGTCCGGTCTGTCTGAGTCTCTTTAGTGTGTTGAGAATCTTGTTGCACTGTTGTGGTGTCAGGTCTATCTGCACTTGCCAGTATGTGTTCTTGTCGGCTAGTAGTGTCTGTGCCTTGGAGAGGTAGTCCCATTTGTTTAGTATTATTATCATGCGCCATTTGTCTGCAGGTAGTATTGTGATGTTTTGTCCTTTTCCAGCCCTTCTAGGGCCTTCCTTTCTGATGTGTTGACAGTGTTAAGTTCACTTTTTCTGATCAGTGTCGGGATCACTGTCTGTCCTATGGCTTGTTGTGTTTCTTCATTGATGCCATTGGTCTTCATTGTGGCTAGGAATTCTGTCTTGTTGGTGTCTCTGCAAATTAGAACAGCTTTCTCCGTGTCTGTCAGTTTCTTGTCTGAAAGGTTTTTTTTCCAGGTAAAAACCGAAAGAACTGCGGATGTTGTAAATCAGGAACGAAAACAAAGTTGCTGGAAAAGCCCAGCAGGTCTGGCAGCATCTGTGAAGGAAAAGACAGAGTTTCGTTAACGTTAACGTTCCTCAGAACCTGAGGGAGGGTCATTGGACCTGAAATGTTAACTCCGTTTTTTCCTTCACAGATGCTGCCAGACCTGCTGAGCTTTTCTAGCAACTTTGTTTTTGTTCTTATCCTGGTGTCTGCTGTGTTGTTGTCGCTTTGGTTAAGGAAAACCACCAATTCGATTGGGACAACACCAGGATCTTGGGACAGGTGAAGCAGAGACAAGCACAGGAATTCCTAGCGGCTGCTTCTCCACTAAGAAAGCCATCAATAAACACAGAGCTAGACCCCATATACACTTCATTTTGAAGGAAAACCGAAAGTGAGGTAACCCAGCTCAATGATCACCAGAGTTTAAATAACAGGCAGGAAAACACAACAGCGCTTCGTCGGAGGCTGCACTGATGAATGTTACCCAGCAAGGTAATGAAACGTCTGTGGAACAACGAACCAGCTCGGTGAGCCAACCAACCACAGCATCCACAACCCGAGCTACGAATCTACTCTAAAACCCTAGAATAGTGTGTAGTTTTGGTATCCACATTATAAGAAGGATGTGGTTGCACTAGGGCAGCTGAAGAGCAGATTTACCAGGCTGTTGCCTGGGCTGGAGAGTTCGTTAGAGGAGAGATTGCACAAACTTGGTTTGTCTTTGCTTGAATGTCAAAAGGTGAAGGGCAACCTGATAGCAGTTTACAAAATTGAGAGGCATGGATAGTCATTCCTTTTCCCAGAGTAGAAATGTCAATTACTTACGGGTCATAGGTTTAAGGTAGAAGGAGGTAAGTTTAAAGGAAATGTAAGAGAAAAGTTTTTCTACACAGGGTGTAAATGCCTAGAATGCAGGGGTGGTGGTGGAGGCAGATACAGTAGCAACATTTAAACGGCATCTTGACATACATGGATAGGCAGAGAATGGAGGGTTATGGACTATGTAGAGGCAAAAAGTTTTTAGTTTAGAAAGGCATCATGTGTCAGCGCAGTGTGGGTAGGCCAAATGACCTGCTGCTAATGCTGTACTGTTTTTCATTAACTGGCGGAAATAATCTAGAGCCCCCTAACAGCAGCCATCCTGTATGATAGAGTATTAATCAACAAATAATAGGACTGTGTAATATAAAAATCACGTGTGGCTTGAAATCTTTGAACGAATGAAATGGGTAAAGTTAGCCTTGAAGATGAGTTCACAGAGTACATTCAGGATTGTTTCTTAGAACAAAACATGAAAAAAAAACCATGAAACAAACTAATTTGATCTTTTAAGATGAAATGTGATGATATTAGTGCCGTAATAATACAGATTCACTAGGGAAGATGATCATGGCAAATTGAATGCTATATTCTGTTGTGAGGCTGAGGTGGGTGGGTCTGAAACTGATGTCTTAAACTTAAAGACAACCATAAAGGTGTCAAGACAAGTCTGGCTGAAGTCAAGTCTGAAAATAGGCTAGGAGATGAGTAGACATGCAATGGAGGATATTTATGGAGATAATGGAATGTCTTTGATAATTAAGAAAGGATAACTATCTGTAGATAACCAAGGAAATCAGTTATATCAAATTTGAAGAAAGATGAACAACTTTGCAAAGATTAGTAGCAGGCCATGACATTGGCAGATTAATTTAGAAATAGCAAAAGGAGCACTTAGGAAAAATAAAGTATCTGTAATAGCCAGAAATGGAAAATTAGAATTATAAAAATAGTAGCCGATGTAAAAGGTCGTTCCTCAGAGGATAAGATTGGGGAATTAATGACGGAAAACCAGAAAATGGCAGAGAGTTTGAACAAAATTTTCTTTCTGTCGTCATGTTAAAGGACATGAAAACATCCGTTAATAGTATAGAATTGGGCAGGATGGTGCGCGATGAATCAATCATGATCGTTAGAGAAAAGGCACCTGGCAAAATTCACTTATGGATAAGTCCCAAAGGATTAAAAAACCACAAATGTAATGCTCCTATTGAAAAAAGGTGGGAGACAGGAAGCAGGAAACTATAGACCAGTTACCACAACAGTTCTTATGAAGGAAATGCTGGAATCCATTATTTTAAAAAATGCAACCAAGCATTAGAAAATCACGTTGTATTGAGGCAGTCACAACATGCTTTTTGTGAAACAAATTTACTAGAGTTCTTTCAGATTGTAACAAGCAGAAGGGATAAAAGTACCAGTAAATGTAGTGTATTAAAGTTTCCAAAAGGCATTTGAAAAGATGCCACATAGAAAAGTTATTCCACAAGATGGTGATGGGGTGGTATATTAGCACAGGAAGATGTTTGGCTAACTAACTGAAAAACAAGGCTTAATGGTTCATTTTCAGGTTGGCACACTCTTTTCTGGGGTGCTGCACGACATGATAGAACATCAAACTACCAGAAACAAAGGACTTGGAGAAGGAGGAGGTCATTGAGCCTTTCAAGACTGCTCCCCATTCAACAAGATGACAGCTGTGCTGGTTGTGGTGTCAGTTCCACTTTCCTATCTGCTGCCATAACCCTTGTCAATCAAGGATCTACCCAATCTAGCCATAAATAAATTGAATGACATAGCTTCCACTGTTTTCTGGGAAGAGAATTCTGTAGCCTAGCAACAATTAGAAAATGTCCTTCTCATCTTAAAATGACGAATTCTTATTCTTTAGCAACTTCCTCCAGTTCAAGTCTCTCCCTGAAGCAAAGCATCCTCCCAGAACCATCCTGTGAGCTTTATATTTCCTCAAGAGCTTATATTTCAGTAAAATCACCTCGTATTCTTCTCAGCTCTAAATGATATAGGCCCAGATTGTGCAACCTTCATTAGATAAGCAATTCATCCTAGAAACCAGCCTAGGTCGTTGAATTTATTTAAGGCTGAGATAGATTGTTCAACTTGTATGGGAGTCAAGTCTTACAGGGATAGGCAATAAAGTTAAGGCTGCAGTCTGATCAGCGATGATGTCATTGAATGACAGAGTAACGAAATGCCTTTCAGTTGCTTTTTTTTTGCTCTTAATGAAGCAGATTAGTATTTTAGGTAGAAATTGTTCATCAGGAGCAGTCTGGTCAGTGAGGAAAATCCTGTCTAAAGTGGTGGAAGAAAGAGGAACAGAATGTAGCTGATCCAAGTTGAGTGCAAACAGTGGCGCCCAACGAGGTTTAAAAACTATGAATTTTAAGAGATGAGACATGCTGGATATATATGTGCTTACACACTGACCCACTCTCACTCATGGCTTTGTGCTTTGTTTCAGGTGTTCCAGGAGGTGCAGAAACTGCGTGCTGCTAAACAGCTGAAGCAGAAAGCAGCAGTTGCAGAGAAAGCCCAGTCCATCAGTAAGGAAGTGAATGAAAGTACACCGGTATAAACAGAAGAGTGTGTAAAGCAAATACTGCAGGGCTGAATATGTGTGTTGGATACAGCAACTGTATTTTAATGAAAGACGATGGATGTTCAATGTCAGATTAATAAATATTTATATCTTTAAATCTTCTTTGCACTTGATTTAAAATTTCCTTAAAGAAAACCTTTAACGCAGAAAATATTTGAAGAAGTAGCAGGCAACATGGATGAAGAGGGGAGATAGTAGGAACTGCAGATGCTGGAGAATCCGAGACAACAAGGTGCAGAGCTGGATGAACACAGCAGGCCAAGCAGCATCATAGGAGCAGAAAGGCTGACGTTTCGGGCCCAGACCCTTCATCAGAAATGCTGCTTGGCCTGCTGTGTTCATCCAGCTCTGCACCTTGTTGTCATGGATGAAGGGAAGACTAGATATGTGTTTGAATTTCTAAAAGGCATTTGATAAGGTTCTATAGTAGGGTAGTAGGAGTATACTTAAGAGGGAAATCAGGAGGGCAGAAAAGGGACATGAGACAGCTTATCTAAATTATTTGGCAGATAGTGTTAAGGAGAATCCAAAGAGATTCCATAAGTATATCAAGGGCAAAAGAGTAACTCGGGAGAGCGTAGACCCTTTTAAAGATCAATGTGGCTGTCTATTTGTAAAACTACAGGAGATGGATAAGATACTAAACGAATATGTTGTGTCACTATTTACTGTGAAGAAGGACATGAAAGCTGGGGAACTTCGGAAAATAAATAGTGATGTTTTCAAAGAGTTCATATTACAGAAGAGGAGTTGCTGGAGGTCTTAAAACACGTAAAGATGGATAAAACCCCTGGACCTGGTCAGGTTTTTCCCAGAACTTTATGGGAAGCTAGGGAAGAGATTGTAGGTCCCTTGATGAGATATTTGTATCATCGACAGCCATGGGTGAAGGTGCAATTATTTCAGAAAGGCTGTAACAAAAAGCCAGGGAACTATAGACCGGTGAGCATTGTGTTAGTGGTGAGTAAATTGTTGGAGAGGATTCTGAGGGACAGGATTTGCATGTGTTTAGAAAAACAAGGACTGATTAGGGGGCCATCAACATGGCTTTGTGCGTGGGAAATCGGTTCTCACTAACTTTACTGAGTTTTTGAAGAGGTGACAAAGAAAGATTGATGAAGGCAAAGCAGTAGACATTGTCTATGTGGACTTCAAAGTGTTCAACAAGGCACCATATGTTAGTCTGGTTAGTAAGGTTAGATCACTTGAGATCCAGGGGGAGCTAGCCAAATTGGCTTGAAAGTAGGAGACAGGGTGGTGATACAGGGTTACTTTTCATCTGGAGGCATGTGACTGATTGTGTGTGACAAGGATCGGTGCTTGGTCCACTGCTTTTTGTCATTTATGTAAATGATTTGAATGAGAATTTAGGAGATATGGTTAGTAAGTTTGCAGATGACACCAAAATTGGGGGTGTAGTGGACAAAAAAGAAGATTATCTAGAGTACAGCAAGACCTTGATCAGTTAGGCCAATGGGCCATGGAGTGGCAGATGGAACTTAATTTAGAAAATGTGAGGTGTTGCATTTTGGTAAGGCAAACTAAGGCAAGACTTATAAAGTTAATGTTAGGGCCCTGGGGAGTGTTGCCGAACAAAGAGACTGAGGGGTGCAGGTTCCTTGTTCCTTGAAAGTGGAGTTGCAGGTAGACAGGGTCGTGAAGGTGGTGTTTGGCACTCTAGCCTTTGTTGGTCAGTGCATTGTGTATAGGAGTTGGGATGTCATGTTGTGGCTGTACAGGACATTAGTGAGGCTACTTTTGGAATACTGTATTTAATTCTAGTCACCCTTCTATAGGAAGGGTGCTGTTAAACTGGAGATGGTGCAGAAAAGATTTACAAGATGTTGCTAGGACTGGAGGCTTTGAGTTATAGGGAGAGGCTGAATAGGCTGGTGCTTTTCTTCATGGAGCATCAGAGGCTGAGGGATGCCCCTCATGCTTTTATAAACCTCTAAGGTCTTGAATAGGGTGAATAGCCAAGGTCTTTGTCCTAGGGTGGGGAAGTCCAAAACCTGAGGCCATAGGTAAGGTGAGAGGGAAAAGATTTAAAAGAGACCTGAGGGGCAACATTTTCAGAGTGTGGTGCATGTATGGAATGAACTGCCAGAGGAAGTGGTGGAGTCTGGTACAGTTACAACATCTGGATCTTTATATGAATAGGAAAGGTTTAGAGGGATATGGGCCAAATGCTAGCAAATGGAACTAGGTTAATTTAGGATATCTGGTTGGCATGGATGAGTTGGACTGAACGGTCTGTTTCCGTGCTAAACATCTCTAGGACTCTGACCAGAGGTGTAACTTATGCACATTGTGGTGTGTATGTAGAGTGAGCTGCCAGAGTAAGTGTTAGAGCTGGTACAATTACAATGTTTAAAAAGCATCTGGATTGGCATATGAATAGGTAGGATTTAGAGGGATATGGGTGAAATGATGGCAAATGGGATTGGGATGTCTGGACAGCACGGACAAGTTGGATCGACTGGTCTGTTTCTGTGCTGTATGACTGTATAAGAGCTTGTGGTGTAGGAGGTAATATTTTAATATGGATGAACGATTAGTTAGATAACATGAAGCAGAGAAACGTTATAAATGGGTCATTTTTGAGTTGGCAAGCTGTAAATTAAAGGATTGCCACAGTGATCAGACCTGGGGCCTCCAAGCTATTTACAACCAATATCGATGATCTGGATGTAGGAACCAAGAACATGGTTGCTAAATTAGTTGGTGACACAAACCTTAATAGCAGAGTGAGTTGTGGAGAGGAAGAGAGTAAATGGGCAAAGATATGGCAGATGAAGTATAATATGGGGAAAATGAGAACATGTCCATTTTAGCAGGAATAACAGAAAAGTAGAATCACAAATGTTAAGGGACAGAATGAGTCCTTTTAGCCAATTGTGTTCTACATCATCTTTTCAAATGAGCATTATAACTTACTTCCAATATCCTGCTTTTTCTTGATACCCCTTTCCCTTGCACATTATTTCTAGCCAAATAATCGTCTTTCTTGAATAGGTCACTTAAACTGCCTCCACCACACTTCCAGTTATGCATTCTACGCCCTACTACTCGCTATGTGAAAAATGTTTTCTCTGATCTCACGCTTGCTTCTTTTGCAAAACACTTTAAGTCTGAGTCATCTGATTCTTGTACCTTTTATGAGGCAATCAGTTTTCCCACGTCTACGCTGTCTAGCACCCTAAAAATTTTGAAAACTTCTCTCCGATTACCTCTTAGCCTCCTTCTCTCCAAGGAGAACAATCCCAACTTCTTCAATCCATTCTCATAATTGAAAGTTCTTATCCCTGGAACTATTCTTGTAAATTGCTTATTATTTATTTATTATAATATTAGAATAATTAACTGGGAAAAACTGCAGAATTTTGAGGTGCAGCGAGATCTGGGTGTCTTGATACATGAAACGTTAGTACGTAGGTACAGCAAGTGATTAGGAAGGCAAATAGAATGCTGTGTATTGAAAGGGAAATAGAATATAAAATGAATGTTTTGCTACAGTTATACAAAGCAGTAGTGAGACTGCATCTGAAAATGGATATAGTTACAGTAAAAACAGCATGAAGGTTTACTTGACTGATTGCTGGGATGAAGGGTTTATCTTGCAGAAAGGTTAGACCAGACATGGGAGCAGAAGAGTGTAATGAAGTCAGTGTCATTGGATGTTCATAAGGCTAGGTTAAATTGATTCTTGATTTACAAGAGAGTCAAAGGGTATTGGAGATAGACAAGAAAGGAGTTCGGGCCACAATCAGTTGGGGCATGACCGTATGAAATGACACAGCAGGCTTGAGGCGCAAAATTACCTATTGCTGCATCTAATTCATGTGTTTGTATGTGTGTTGTAAAAGTGAATCATATTCGCCGTCATAAAATGTATAAACTTTAGCCCTCTGATGTCAACAAACAAAGCTGGTTCTTTTAATGCCCATTTTTCCCAGATGATGAAAAAAAGTTATATATCACTTCCCGACACCCTGCAACCTTCTGTTACCTCATTCAACCTCAAGCAGTGACTGCGTTCGTCTGTTCTTTACTTGATGTCTGTCGGCAAAGAACCGTAGGGATCAAATCAGAGCAGTGGTTTGCCTCAGTGTTTAGGAGGTTGCATCAATTAAGATGCTGTTTTGGAATGTAGATCAGACACCTGCAGCAGAAACCCATGGAATAATGACTCAACTATTCCCAAAATAGGGAGATGCTGTTAAGACAACTTTATCACTGACTTACCAGGAACACTGAGAATGTTGCTGCGTAATCACGTTCACAGTACTTGCATGGGAAGTTTAAACTCCAATTACAGATTTTACCCTGACCAGACTGCTTCATAACTCCAATGATAGTGGAGTCAGATGACCAGAACCATGGCGAATTAGGCTGATTGCCCTACACTTAATTTAGATTTTACATGGATTTACTTAGTCTTTCATAGAATCATAGCTTCCCTACAGTGTGGAAGCAGGCCATTCAGCCCATCGAGTCCATACTGACGCTCCAAAGGGCATCCCACACAAAGCCAGCCCACCCACCCCTACACTATCCCTATAACCCTGCATTTCCCATGGCTACCCACCCAGCCTGCACATCCCTGGACATTATGGGGCAATTTAGTATGGCCAATCCACCCAACCTGCACGTCATAGAGTCATATAGCACGGAAACAGACCCTTCAGTCCAACCAGCCTATGCCAAACATAATCCCAAAATAAACTGGTCCCATCTGCCTGCTCCTGGCCCATATCCCCCCAAACATTTCCTATGCATGTACTTGTCCAAATGTCTTTTAAAAGTTGTAATTGCCCCCACATCCACCACTTCCTCAGGAAATTCATTTCACATGTGATCCACCCTCGGTGTAAATCATTTTGCCACTCATGTCTTTTGTAAATCCCTCTCCTTCCACCTTAAAAATGTGCCCCTAGTCTTGAAATCTCCTATCCTAAGGAAAAGACAACTACCATTAACTCTATCTATACCTCTCATTATTTTATAAACTTCTATCAGGTCACCTGTCAACCTCCTACGCTCCAATGAAAGAAGTCTCAGTCTGTCCAGCCTTTCTTTATAACTCAAATTGTCCATATCTACCAACGTCCTGGTAAATCTCTTCTGAGCTGTCTCCAGCTTAATAATATCCTTCCTACAACAGGGCAACTAGAACTGGACACAGTATTATAGAAGAGGCCTCACCAATGTCCTCTACAACCTCAACATGACTCCCCAGCTCATTGGCGTCTAAAGACTGCTCAGGAGTATAGGTCGAGTGAAAGCACTCCAGGACACATGGCAATGTGCAGCCACCAGTACTCTTTGCTCAGTGTTTACCCTCTAAACTGCAGTACACCACTTCTATATACCTCCCCCATTCACTTAGGCTGGCTGGGAGACAGTGATCCCATGTCAGAAGAATTTAGCAATGTCAGGCAGGGAGACAGTAGCTGTTGAGTACTTTTGTGACGTAAAGGAGCGTAAGGCCAGGGTCAAAATCGGGGTTGTGGGGTGTATTTATAGCAAGATGTTAAACAGTCTTGGTAGTGAGAGAGAAAGGTAAACATTTGGTGGGGGTAAGAAGAGGATGAACACTCAGAGGTGAGGGGGGAGAGTGAACATTAAAAATGCTGGCTACAGGATAATTATAACATAGGTTTGAAAATATTTTGTACTGGTACACAAAGCTGAAAATAGCATAATTAAGATAGGTTTTGTGACATTTAATCTCATAAGAAATTATGACAATGACCGCCGTAAGATAGGACCGTAGTTTGTCTTGCCTCAAAGGTTCTGTGCTTCGAGGGAATAGTTGGTGAGAAGTTATGCTCCCCATTTGTGGAAAGACTGTAATGTGATCAGAATTCAGTGCAGGAAATGGGAAACTTGGTTGTAGCACAGAAAATGTAGGAACAGAGTGGCAAATCCGTTGATTATTGTCATGTCTTGAAAGATTTGGGTCAATATATCCAACAATGGTGGGTACTGAATGTTTGCCACAGCAAGAATAATCAAGGTTCAACATGAGCACAAATCCAGGTGCGTCGGGTGCAGAAAATCCCTGGCAGGGGTTTGATCCATCATTTAGTTCCACTGGGAAAGCCAGCTGATCCGTACCGACTTTCACAATCAGAGAGATTCAATTCCAGGTATTTCCAAAGGGAGCTAATCAACAGATGCAATCATGGATTCATAGAATCAGACACTACAGAAGAGGCCTTTTAGCCCATTAAGTCTGTATTACCAAATATGTACTACTCCCTACACAAGTCCCACTTTTTCACGTTTCCTCTAGAGCCTTGAATGTTATGACATTTCAAGTGCTCATCCAAGTACTTTTTAAATGTTGAGGTTTCCTGCTGAAGGTAATGCAGATTATTTCTCCTAGAATACAAACAATTAGAAATAAAAGCCACCAAAGATAATGGTGACCAGCTATAACAGGACATTTCTAGCTCTTAGCTTACTCTTTCAAGACAGAGTGGCAGAGACTTAAGCTGCAATTCTCATGCTGTTTATTTTGTGGTAACTGAGGTTACGGGGCTTCCTGTAAGCTTCGACTCTGCAACAATAATTGTAAAGTTTCTATTGTCTATCATGAGGAGAATCTCTTTTTATTGAAGAGGGTAACAAAGAGGTGCACTTGGCTGCATATTCCACTGAACTTACCAATGATGTGTAACAAAGGTAACCATTATTAGATATAGAAATTACTTCCTGTGAAAGCCAGAACATTGTAGGGAAGGGACTAAAGATGGCCAGATGCCCCAGCAAAACTGGAATCAATGAATATCAGAGGCCAAATGCTCTGGTGGTTGGATGGAGTCATATCTGACACATAGGAAGATGGTTGTGGTTGCTGAAGGTCAGTCATCTCAGCTCTAGGACATCTCTGCAGGAGTTACTCAAGATAGTGTCCTAGGCCCAACCATCTTCAGCTGCTAATCAAGGACCTTTGCTCCATCATAAGGTGAGAAGTGGGGAAGTTTGCCAATGATTGCACAATATTCAGCATCATTCGTGACTCCTTGGATACTGAAGCAGTCCATGTTCAAATGCAACAAGATCTGGACAATATCCAGGCTTGGCCTGACAAGTGGCAAGTAACATTCATGCTGCACAAATGCCAGGCTACGAGCATCACCGTTAAGAGACATTCTAAACACTGCGCCTTGACATTCAATGGCGTTGCCATCACTGAATCTCCCAGTATCAACATCCTGGGGGTTATCATTGACCAGAAACTCAATTGGACTCACCAAATAAACACAGTGACTACAAGAATGGGTCAGAGGTTAGGAATACTGCAGCAAATAACTCACCTCCTGGCACCCCAAAGCCTGTCCACCATCTACAAGGCACAAGTCAGAAGTGTGATGGAATACTCTCCACTTGTCTGGATAGGTGCAGCTTCAACAATGCTCAAGAAGCTTGACACCATCTAGGGCAAAGCAGCCCACTTGATCGGCACTGCATCCTCGAGCATCCACTCCCTCCACCACCGATGCTCAGTAGCAGCAGTGTGTACCATCTGCAAGATGCACTGCAGAAATTCACCAAAGATCCTCAGACAGCAGCTTCCAAACCCACGACAACTTCCACCTCAAAGGACAAGGGTAGTAGATATATGGGAACACCAACACCTTCAGATTCCCCTCCAAGCCACTCACCATCCTGACTTGGAAACATATCACCGTTCCTTCACTGTCACTGGGTCAAAATCTTGGAATTCCCTCCCTAATGACATTGTCGGTCAACCCACAGCAGGTGGACTGCAGCAGTTCAAGAAGGCAGCTCACCACCACCACCTTCTCAAGGGCAAGTAGGGACAGGCAATAAATGCTGGCTAGCCAGCGATGCCCACATCCCATAAATGAATAAATAAAAAAAAAAGAGTGGCTGAAGGGCAGCAAATATACATCACAGCTGTAGAACTCCTCTGACCTGCCGCAGTACAGCTAGTCTGAGAGGATAATGTTTATGCAGTATTCAGGCTGAAGTGATAGTGCACAGTCCCACTGTTGCGAGTCATTCTGAGCTGTCATCATTGATTTCTCATCTTTTCTTACTTTTTCTTACCTTTTCTAAACCATTTAGAATCTTATACCTTGTCTAAATACAGGGTGTACAGGGCAGCATGGTGGCTCAGTGGTTAACACTGTTGCTTCACAGCGCCAGGGACCCGGGTTTGATTCCATCCTCGGTCTGTTTAAAGTTTGCACATTCTCCCCATGTCTGTGTGGGCTTCCTTTGGGTGATCTGGTTTCTTCCCACAGTCCAAAGATGTGCAGTTTAGGTGGATTGGCCATGCTAAATTGCCCCATAGTGTCCAGAGATGTGCAAGCTAGGTGAATTAGCCATGGGAAATGCAGGATTGCAGGGATAGGGTGGGGTGGGAGGGTCTGGGTGGGCTGCTCTTCAGAGAGTTGGTTGTGACTCGATGGGCGGAATGGCCTGCTTCCACACTGTAGGGATTCTATGAAATCTCAATCTCCTTTGATCCAAGGAGACAAATTCCTGTCTCTCCAACCTACCTTTGTGGCTAAAATCCCTCTATTCTGATAGTCATATCTTACTGACAATGCTCAGGACATCACATCATCCCTGGATATGTACTGATCCACTGGCAGGACAGACCAGCAGAGGTGGTGGTGCAGTGGTGTGGATTCGGGACGGAATTGCCTTAAGAGCCCTCAACATCGACTGTGGACCACGAGAAGCCTCATGGCTTCATATTACACAAGGGTAATGAAACTGCCTGCTTACTATCATATACCGTCCTCCCTCAGCAGAAGAATCAGTACTTCTCCATGTTGAACAACATTTGGGAAAGTGTTGAGGGTGGCAAGGCTGCAAAATGTGCTCTGGGTGGGGATATCAATGTCCACCACCAAGAGTGGATCAGCAGCAGTACTATTAATCAAGCTGGCGGGGTCCTAAATGACATAGCTGCTAGACTGGGTCTGTGACAGTAGGTGAAAGAACCAATGAGAAGGAAAGACATACTTCAGCTCAACCTTAACAGTCTCTCGGTTGCAGATTCATCTGTCCATGTCAACATCAGTAAAAGCCACCACCACACAGTCCTCGTAGAGTCAAAGTCCTGTCTTCACATCGAGAATACCTTCCATCATGTTGTGTGGCACTTAACACCGTGCTAAATGGGACAGAATTTGAACAGATCTAGCAACTCAAGACTGGGCATCCATGGGGTGCAATAGGCCATCAACATCAGTAGAACTGTACTGCAGCACAACCTGTAACCTCATGGCCCGGCATATCCCCGACTCAACCATTACCGTCAAACCTCATTCAATAGAGAGTGCGGGAGGCCATGCCAGGAGCAGCTCCTGGCATGACTGAAAATGAAGTGTCAGTCTGGGGAAACTACCAATCAGGACTACAGTCAGTTCTGTATATTCCGGCAATGCGAACTGGCTATAAAGTGACTGACAAATGGGGAATGCTATCTCTAAGAACATGAACTTATGTTGGCTATAACGTGATTCCATCAGTGCACAGAGGAGAACACGTTGACATAACATGATCGTTTCACAGGCTTTGTCCTGAATACGTGCAATGTTAGTGCCTAATCCACACTAGCATCACGTGATCATTTTGCAGACTTTGTCGTGAAGCACTTTCTGCGGGAGGTACAGTACTCTGATTTTCATTTTTTTGCAAATTCTGCCTTGCTACCCATAAAAATGCAAGGACAAAGTGACAAGAATGTTAGCAAGAAGCATCCTGGTGATAAAATTGAGGGTGGTGAACAATAAGAGAAAGGCTATAATACTGGAAGTGAAGCTCGATGTTATAAAGCATTTTGAGCATAACAGGAATAAAGGAGTCTACCTTACGCACCATTGGAGACAATGCAGAAAAGATTAAAGCAAGCTGTATTGCTGGAACAAGTCTGACTGCTAGCAAATCTGTGAGGTCACGGACAAAGGAACTTGAGGAGGTGGAGCGGCTTCTAAGTGCGTGAATAGAAGATCATACGAAAAAGCGATCCGGGACCACCTTTCTCACCATAAAGGAGAAAACCTTATCGATTTATGAAGATCTAACAAAAAAAGCTGAAAATCCTACATAGATAACCAGGTGTGGAGCTGGAGGATCACAGCAGGCCAGGCAGCATCAGAGAAGCAGGAAAGCTGACGTTTCGGGTGTGGACACTTCTTCAGAAATCCTACAGATGTGCCTGCCTTTAGTGCTAGCAGTGGCTGGTTTACTGGTTTTAAGAACCGCTATGCTTTCCATAACATCAAGTTATGTGACAAAGCTGCCAGAGCAGATGAGGAGCATGTGATGGCATTTTCTCCCATAGTAAAAAAGTTAATTGATGAAGAAGGCTACAACTTAGATCAAACTTTCAATTTGGATGAGACAGGTTTATACTGGAAGTGAATACCATTGAGAACCTACATTTTTATGAATGAAGCACATGCTCTAGGCTTTAAGGTGGCAAAGGATCATATGACTGTGCTGCTGGGCACCAATGCCAGTGGAGACTTAAAGCTTAAGCCTGTGGTGGTGTACCACTCTGCAACCCGCAAGCCTTGAAAGGTTACCTTAAGTCTACTCTAGCCGTCTACTTTAGGTCAAGTAAATGAGATTGGATGACGGAGCAAATTTTCTCTAACCTTATTTTTGATGTTTTGGAAGATGGTTTTAGAAAATATTGCAGGAAAAAGAATTTATATTTTGTGGTTCTTGTCATCACTGGATAAAGTGCCAAGCCATCCTTCCACCATTGCTGAGATTTCTGAAAACACCAAAGTGCTATTTCTACCCTCAGCTTTAACATCAAGAATGCAATTGACATTATCATGGAGGCCTGGGGTGATGTCAGTAAGGACTGCTTGCATGCAGTTTGGCAGAAGCTTCTGCCAAACTTTTTTCAAGATTTTGAAGGCTTTGATCCATCAGAGGCACTCCCAAGAATCAAAGAACATTGTGTTGATCTTGCAAAGCAAGTTGGACTTGAAGAAGTGGAGAGTGAGGATGTTGAAGAATTGCTTGAGTCCCACTGTGAAGACCTCTCTACAGCTGATCTACAACAACTCGTTGCTGAGGGGGAAGTGGAAGCTGGAGATGAAGAAGATGAAATTCAGGGTGAAGCACCATGAGAACTTTCCACTTCTGTTTTGTTTTCTATCCCAAGGGAAATTGAGAAGCAGTTGCAGCTCTTAGAAGACAATGATTACAATGCAGAACGCATCAGGGTAGCAGTTCGTAGAATAATATCTTATTTGGCACCTATAAACAGCTTCTCCATGAAAGAAGAAAAAGGGCAAAGCAACAAAAACTGGATGTCTTTTTTAAGCCAACCCCCAAGAAACAGTCAGAAGACAATGAACCACAGCTATCCGCTTCTGAATTAACTATTTTTTGCCCTCACCCTGCAAACACAACTGCACCCGAAGGTGATGATGACGACCCTCAGCCCCTGCATTAAAAACAGAATAGCCTCAAAACGCCTCTCCCATCAAGTTATCTTGACAGTTTATCAAGGTAAGGATTTTAAATTTACATTTATTTCATTATTAGATATGAATTAAACATTTATTCAAACTGTGTTATCCTTTGTGTTAGGCTTTTGAGTGATTTTTGAGCAATTTTGAGTGATAGTTTTTGGTAGTCTGCTACTAACCCCGTTTCTCCCAAAGGCCCCATTATTTCTATAGTGTAATTTTTTATAAAGTGATGTTGCACAGGAACGCAACTATCGCGTTATAGCAGAACCAATTGTACTTGCACGCCAAACAACATAAGCAGCAAGTAATAGAGCTAAGCGATCTCATAACCAATGGATCAGATTTAAGCTCTGCAGTCCTGCCACATCCAGATGTGAATTAAAGTGGACAATTAAACAACTCACTGGAGGAGGAGATTTCACAAATATCCCCATCCTCAACAATGGAAGAGCCCAACACAAAAGTGCAAAGATAAGGCATTATCCATTTCAGCCTCCACCAGTGGTCCCCAGCATCACAGATACCAGTCTTCAGCCAATTCGATTCACTCCATGTGATATCAAGAAATGGTTGGAGGCACTGGATACTGCAAAGGTAATGGGCCCTGACAGCATCTGGCAATAGTACTGAAGACTTGTGCTCCAGAACTTGCTGCTCCCTTAACTAAGATGTTATAACACTGGCATCTACCTGGCAATTTGGAAAATGCACAGGTATATCCTGTACACAAAAAGCAGGACAAATCCAACCTGGCCAATTACTGCCCCATCAGTCTGCTCTCGTTCATCAGTAAAGTGATGGAACGTATCATGAACAGTGCTATCAAGCAGCATGTGCTCAGCAATAACCTGCTCAGTGACACCCAGTTTGGGTTCTGCCAGGGCCACTCATCTCCTGACTTCACCACAGCTTAGCTCAACATGGACAAAAGAGCTAAATTCCAGAGGTGAGGTTAGAGTGACAGCCCTTGACATCAAGGCTGCAATTGACTGAGTGTGGCTTCAAGGAGCTCTAGCAAAACTGAAACCAGTGGGTAGTAGGGGCCAAACTCTTTGCTGGATGAAGTCATACCTGGAATATTGGAAAATGATTGTGGTTTTTGGAGATCAGTTGTCTCAGCTCCAGGACATCCCTGCCAGAGTTCCTCAGGGTAGAGACCAATGCCCAATCACCTTCAGCTGTTTCATCAATGATATTCCCTCCATCATAGGGCAACAGGTTGGCTCAGTGGTTAGCACTACTGCCTCACAGCACCAGGGACCTGGGTTTGATAGCACCCTTGGTGGCTGTCTGGAGTTTGCACGTCTTCACCGTGTCTGCATGGCTTTCCTCCGGGTTCCCCAATTTCCTCCCACAGTCCAAAAATGTGCAGGGTAGGTGGACTGGCCATGCTAAATTGCCCATAGTGTCCAGGGATATGAGGGTTAAGGTTGATTAGCCATTGGAAATATAGGGTTACAGGGTCTGGGTGGGATGCTCTTCAGAGGTACAGTGTGGACTCAATGGGCTGAATGGCCTGTTCCCATATTGCAGGGATTCTATAAGGTCAGAACTGCGAATGTTTGCCAATGATTGCACAATGTTCAGCACTGTTTGAAACTCGTCAGACACTGAAGCAGTCCGTGTCCAAATGCAACAAGATCTGGATGATATCTAGGCTTGGACTGACAAGTGGCAAGTAACATTCATGTCACACAAATGCCAGGCTATGGCCATCTCCAATAAGAGACTTTCTAATTACCACCCCTTAACATTCCATTGTGTTACCATCACTTAATCCCCCACTATCCATATCCTTGGGATTACCATTGACCAGAAATTCAACTAGACTCACCATATAAACCCAATGCAGTTCAGAGGCTAAGAATACCATGGTGAGTAACTCACATCCTGGCTCCCCAAAGTCTGTCCAACATCTACAAGGCACCAGCCAGGAGTGTGATGGAATACTCTCAACTTGCCTGAATAGATACAGCTCCAACAACACTCAAGAAGCTTGACATCATCCAGAACAAAGCAGGCCGCTTGATTGGCACCATATCCACAGGCATTCACTCCCTCTACCACCACTTTGTAGCAGCAGCGTGCGCTATCTACAAGTTGCTATGTAGATATTCACCGAAGATCCTCAGACAGCACCTTCCAAACCCACGATCACTTCCATCTAGAAGGAAAAGGGCAACAAATACATGGGAACACCACCTCCTGAACAACTAAGCACTCCCCAAGCCACTCACCATCCTGACTTGAAAATACATTGCTGCTCCTTCAGTGTCACTGTGTCAAAATCCTGAAATTCTCTCCCTAAGGGTATTGTGGGTCAACCAACAGCAGTGCAGCAGTTCAAGAAGGCAGCCCACCACCACCTTCTCAAGGGTAACTAGGGAAAAGGCATTCAATACTGGCCAGCCAGCATCACCCACGTCCCACGAACGAATTAAAACTAATGGTGACTTGAAGTGAATGCAATACACCAGCTGCAGCCTAACCAGACCTTTATAAAGATTCAGCACAACTTCCTTCCCTCCTGCATTAAATGTTTCAAAATGCATCACCTCACATTTGTCCAGATTAAACTCCATGTACCATTTCGCTGTCCAAGTCTCCAGGCTGTTTCTATCCTGCTGTATCCTCTGGTAATCGTCCTCATTATCCACAGCTTCACCAATTTGTGTCATCTGCAAACTTACTAATCAGGCCATCTAAATCATTTTATATATATCACAAACAACAGGGGTATCCGCACAGATCCCTGTGGAACACCACAGATCAGAGACCTCCGGGCAGAAAAATACCATTCCACCACTACGCTATGTCTGCTATGACTAAGCCAGTTCTGTATCCATCTGACCAGCTTACCGCAGGTCCCATGTGACTTCATGAGCCTGCCATGAGGGACCTTGTCAAAGGCCTTGCTAAAGTTCAGATAGACAACATCTACTGTCCCGTCGTCATTAATCATCTTTGTCACCTGCTAAAAACTCAATCAAATTTGTGAGACATGACCTTCCCTGTACAAAACCATGTTGCCTATCACTAATAAGTCCATATTTTTCCAAATAAAGATAAATTCTATCTCTAAGAATCTTCACCAATAATTTCCCTACCACTGACATAAAGCTCACCAGCCTGTAATTTCCTGGATTATCCCTATTGCCCTTCTTAAACTTGAGTTTGGGATTGTGTGAAATGTACAGTTTGTGAGGTCAATGGGGTACACATGCTGGTAGGAAAACAAAACACAAAGTAGAGATCAGATTTCGGCTCATGGTCAGAACAGTTATAGCTGTTGTGAAAAATTAAGAATGAGGTCATCAAAATAAAAACACTGGGGATTGGATTTTCCGGCTGGAATAGTGCAATGGTTGTTGGAGGTGACTTGAGGATCATGTCCTAGAGGAGTCTGACTCCACTGGAACACAACAGAGTTGTGGAGTAGAGATAGTAGGAACTGCAGATGCTGGAGAATCCGAGACAACAAGGTGCAGGGCTGGATGAACACAGCAGGCCAAGCAGCATCATAGGAGCAGAAAGGCTGACGTTTCGGGCCTAGACCCTTCATCAGAAAAGGGGGAGGGAAAGGGGGTTCTGAAATAAATAGGGTGTCCGGAGGGAGGAGGGTAACTTCTTCAGGCTAGGCATCCTTAGAAGAGGCTTCGCAATGGGGTTAAAATTGAATCAGAGATAGTAGGAACTGCAGATGCTGGAGAATCCGAGACAACAAGGTGCAGGGCTGGATGAACACAGCAGGCCAAGCAGCATTGTGGAGTACTTTGGGTCTGAACCTGATGCTGAGGGAACTAGCAGTAATGATAAGATTCTATCTCTTTTATCAGCAACTTTCAATTAAATACAACTTGCCTATTAATTTATGGTAATTTATATTGTTGACATAAAAGTTAGTAAAATTGAAATCTTATCCATCGGTTTCTTCCATTGGTGTCATTTAGGACATTCGGTTCTTTTGTTATTGTTCTCTGTAGAATCAGAAGTAACCAACAAATTTTCAAAAGATACTCTGTGTTCCAATATCCATGTTGTGTATATATACCAAAAAGGCCACAGTCCTAGTATGACAGTCACTACTGTCCATCAGTTCCAAAGAAGGGTCTTACTGGACTCATTAACTCTGTTTCTCTCTCCACAGAAGCTGCCAGACCTGCTGAATTTTTCCAGCACCTCCTGTTTTTATTCAGATCTCCAGCTTCTGCAGTATATTCTTTCGTTTAACTGTTTGCCACCATCAATTTTTTCTATTCTCAAGCCAATTTTTTTTTATCCAAACTGACACTGATCCTCATGCTCCATAAGTCTTGATTTTGTTAATTAACCTTTTATAGGATTGCTTATCAGACGTTTTGTTAAAATCTTTATAAACCATACCCATTGCATTCCCTTCATCAAATCTCTCTACAAAATTGAATTCAATTTGTCAAATACAATTTGCCTTCATAATTCCATGCTGGCTCTCTAACTAACTCCAAGTGCCTGTGGACTTTTTTTGTGATTATTGTTTCCAAAACATCACTGATGTTAAACTGACCAGCCTGACCAGGTTTCTTACCTTTTTTGAACAAAGGTATCATATTCGCTGGCAAGCCCTTAGCAGTATCAACATACAGTGGGATCTAGGTGTACAGATCCACAGTTCCCTGAAAGTGGCAACACAAATGGGTAAGGTGATCAAGAAGACATATTGCTTACCTTTATCAGACAGGGTCAGAAATCAGACGACGCCAGGTTATGGTCCAACAGATTTATTTGAAATCACAAGCTTTTGGAGCGTTAGCCCCCTTTGTCAGGTGACCTTGTCCACCCCAGTCCAACACTATCACCTCCATATTGTGGCTTTCATCAGACAGGGCATAGAATATAAAAATTGACAAGACATGTTGCAGCTGTATAGAACTTTAGTTAGGCCATATTTGGAATATTGTGTACAGTTCTGGTCGCCATACTACCAAAACGATGTGGAGGCTTTGGAGAGGGCATAGAAATAGTTTACCAGGATGTTGCCTAGTTTGGAGGGTATTAGCTATGAGGAGAGATTGGACAAATCTGGCGTTGTTTTCACTTGAACGTCAAAGGATGAGGAATGACCAGATAGAGGTTTATAAAATTATGAGAGGTATGGATAGAATAGACAGTCTGAGTCTTTTTCCCAGGGTAGAAATGTCAATTATTAGGGGACATAGGTTTAATGTAAAAGGGGAAAGTTTAAAGGAGATGTGAGAGGCATGTTTTTTACACAGAAGATGTTCAGTGACTGGAATGTGCTGCGAGAGGAGATGGCAGAGGCGGCAGATACAATAGCAACTATTTAGAGGCATCTTGACAAATACATGAATAGGCAAGGAATGGAGGGATACAGACCATGTAGAGGTGATGGATTTTTAGTTTAGAAAGGTGTCATATGTTGCCACAGCTTTAGTGGGCTGAAGGGCCTACTCATGTGCTGTACTACTCTTTTGTTCTTTGTACTGACTGCAGAGCAAGGAGACCCGGGAACGTACCAACTGAAAACCAATCCAGGACTGAAGTCCGGAAGCTGTCTTAGAACTGCTTCAGGTTAAGCCCTTGAGAAATCTATTTCTGTCTAGGGTGGAAAGCTAATGCCATAAATCAGGTTTTGTACAGGGGTTGAGTCGGTGATGGGACAACATTCTACAACTGACCATCAGTTCCTTGCTCAGAGAGAATCTGCTGATGAATGTAGCTTGGCATAAAATAATAACAGTAACAGATTACGAAGAAGAGCCAAATTTGAAAGCGATCGTTGAAATCAGGCTTGGAGGGGGAGGTTGAGCAATCCCTAACACATTTCCATCCTTCCCATTCTGAACTAAGACCACAAGTTGCCTTCACCACAGAAAGAATGAGGAACCCACCAACTGAACTACTGTTAGTTTCTAAACTCCACAGAACATGTTGCCACAGAAACCTCAAAGGATGGAGAGATAGGAAAGAGAATAGAGATCATTTTGCTGCACCCCACCTCCCAATATTACCCAGGCAAAAACTAGCAAAGTTGTTTTCAAATACAGGAAGTATGGCCTCACTGCCAAGTCCTAACGTTGAATAGTTGGCTTGGAACTGAGGTGAGTTTATTGCAGAGGGATCTGATCAGAAGGGCTGCCAAATTGGCTTGGAGATATTTTTAGTGCTATGATGGTGTGATATTTTAATCACATGACATCCAGCCATGTTGTGCCTGACAGGACATCGGATCACATGACTTCTACAACATTACCATCAGGAAATCTATTTAGTGAAAGTGTGTGAAACATGAAAACTTGGCATTTTCAGACAGCTCGGTTTCTACGCTTCTTTTTGACATCTCATGCAGACTGGTCTGTCTCTCCAGGGCAGGTAAGAAGTCAGCATCAAGTACATTAATGACCCCACGGCTAGAAGATGGGCCTGAGCTAGGAGTACATGTCTCTGTTGGCAGGTTGATGTCCTGCTCAGTTGGAAAGTCAAGACTGTTGAACCTGAAAACCTGCTATATTAATCAAACCAGCTATTAATCAAATTCTATTAGAAACATCTTCCACCAGCACAGTATCCTTTCACATCAACACATTAAGAAGCCAGACTGGAACAAGTTATTGATGTGCCTGTGGGTTACATCAGAACTATAAAATGCAAATAAATCAACAGTCCAAACAGTCTGTAATGATGTATAAATCCATATGAGCATTATCCTAATCCAGCAAACTACCCTATTCCCATCTCTTTTTCCTGCTTTCCTTCAACCATCCATTTAGCCTATTTTGAGATGTTGACAGAGTATGCTTAAGTTTCTACTTCCAGTTGAGCTCACAGCCCTTTATACTCCTCCTATGCTCTTATATTTAGATCCCTTGACTTCTGAAGTCATCTGCTTTTATCTCACCTTCCATATACAATTTATTCAACTCTATCAAATCATCCGTCAGTCTCTTCTGTTCCAAGGCAGATAGGCCCAATGTAGCCTGCATCCGACTGAATTAACTCTTTATTAAACACTGCTTTTGTTAACAACATCTAGGAGGCACACCATCACAACTTGAAAGTTATGAGCATGTAATTTTAAATGATAGATGGAAGGCGAGATAGAAAGATGATGAGATGACATAGAGATAATTTTAATCAACCTGTTCAGAGTTGGAGTCATAGAGTCATACAACGCAGAAACAGGCCCTTCAGTCCAACCAGTCCATGCCAAACAATCCAAAACTAATCTAGTCCCACCTGCCTGCTCCTGGCCCATATCCCTCCAAATCTTTCCTATTCATATATCTATCCAAATGTCTTTTAATTGTCATAATTGTACCCGCATCCACCACTTCCTCAGGAAGTTCATTCCACACACGAACCACCCTCTGTATAAAAAATTTGCCTTGCATGTCTTTTTTAAATCTCTCTCCTCTCACCTTAAAAATGTACCCCCTGGTCTTGAAATTCCCCATCTTAGGGAAAAGACAACTACTATCAACTCTATCTATACCTCTCATTATTTTGTAAACTTCTATCAGGTCATCTCTCAACCTCCTACATTCCAGTGGAAAAAGTCCCAGCCTATCCAGCCTTTCCTTAACTCAAACCTTCCATCCCCAGCAACATCCTGGTAAATCTCTTCTGAACTCTCTACAGCTTGATAATATCCTTCCTATAACTGGGTGACCACAACTGGACACAGTATTCCAGAAGCAATGTCCTGTACAACCTCAACATAACGTCCCAACTCCTATACTCAAACGATTGCACAATGAAGGCAAGTGTGCCAAATGTCTTTTTAACCACCCTGCCTATATGTGATGCAGACTTTAAATAATTATGTACCTGCACCCCTAGATCCCTCTGTACTATAACACTACCCAAGGCCCTACCATTAATTGTGTAAGCTCTACCCTTGTTTTTTGTACCAAAATGCAATCCCTCACATTTATTCAGATTGAACTCCATCTGTCATTTTTCAGCCCATTGACCATTTGATCAAGATTCCTTTGTAATCTTAGATGTTATTACACACCACTGGAGTAGGTGTGACTTGAACCCAAGCCTCTAACCACCACCGCACTACAAGAACCCTCCCTTGAATGGCATTGATAGGAAAAGTTTAGAGAGATAGGGGCCAAATGCGGGCAAATGGGACTAGTTCAGTTTAGGAAACCTGGTCAGCATGGATGAGTTGGGCCAAAGGGCCTGTTTCCATTCTGCATGATTCCATGACTTTATGACTGTTTAAAGAGACAGTGATTGAAGATTGAATGAGGTGGATAATGCAGATGAAAGGTAAGGAGATTACTAGGTATGAAAGGTGAGATGGTTATTGGGGATGACACTGCTTCATTATGCATACTTGTGCTTTCTGTAGGTTCATTAACTAATTCTGTTAAAAGGGTTGAATCAATTATTAACAAAGTTTAATATATTTCCAACTTTAATATACATAAAATGTGATGTGCTAACAACTAAATAAATTTATGTGGGAACTTCATGTCTCGTTTCAGTTTTTGATCTCAATCTCTATCAAGACCTAAATGCCAAAAGAATTTGATACCATTTTCCTCCCTGTGCTTCCTAACCACCTCAATAAAACCAACTGATACAAAGCTAATGAGAAAAACTGATAAGAAGGCTCTAACTCACCAATGATTAGGAATTATAAACTGAAATGTTTCCCCCTCAAACTCCATTTGAATTTAATCTTTTACCCTACCCATCCGTCGTGTTGTTTTTAATTCTTTAAATATTTAATTAATGACATTGTGATTTGGTGGAGGTTTATTTCAAATAAAATTAAAATGCGTACAATGGTGGAGTCCCCACATCTGAGCCAGGAGACCCAGGTTCAAGAGGTGTACAATATTATCTCTGAACAGGATGATTAGAAAATAGTTTCAAAATTAAACTGAAATACTCAGCTGAACTGATGCAATCAGCATGACAGGTAATCCAATGGCTCATTTCTTTCCACTGAGTGAATCTGTTAGTTTGAATCTGATCTGTCAGCATCAATGGGGATTCATTCATCCTAAATGACTTTAATTAAAGAGATAATGGTTTCACTAGTGTTTCTCTTTGACAAGTTTCCTTGCAGCCACAGATCAGTGATTATATTTCTTTGAGCCTGAGGAATTAATACACAGAGGTACAGCTCCAGTTAGCTTATCCCATTGAGACACATCCTTTGTCAGACAAGCATTAAGGCTGCTGCTGTAAGAGTCAATTCTGAGTTCAGTATGCACTATTTCTGTATGTCTGGGTGATTGTAATGTTAATGAGTCATTTCAGGGCATTCCAACTTCAGAATCTTACCTGCCTACTTAAAAAAACTAAACTTAAAATTCAACAAGAAAGAAAGATTTGCATTTATACCAAACCTTTTGTGACTTCTCAATGCCACAAAGCCTTTCACAGACAATGAATTATTTTGAGGTTTTCTTAGATCATAGAGTCAGACAGCACGGAAGCAGACCCTCCAGTCCAACTCGTCCACACCAACTAGACATCCCAATCTGACCTAGTCCCATTTGCCAGCATTTCACCCAGATCTCTCTAAAACCTTCCTATTCATATGCCCATCCAGATGCCTTTTAAATGTTGTAATTGTATCCACCTCCACCACTTCCTCTGGTAGCTTGTTCCATACACACACCGCCCTCTGCTTGAAAAAGTTACCCTTCAGATCTTTTTTAAATCTTTCCCCTTCCATCATAAGCCCTTTAGTTTCGGACTTCCCCAGCCCAGCAAAAAGACTTTGGCTATTCACCTTATCCATGCCCCTCATGATTTTATAAACCTTTTAAGCTCATACCTCAGCCTCCGTCGCTCCAGAGAAAATAGCACCAACCTATTCAGCCTCTCTCTATAACTCAAACCCTCCAGTCCTAGTAATATCCTTGTAAATCTCTTCTGCACCCTCAACATCTTTCCCATAGAAGGGCAACCAGAATTGAATGCAATATTCTAAAAGTGGCCTAACCAAAGTCCTGTTGAGCAGCAACATAACATCCCAACTCCTATACTCAATGGTCTGACCAATGAAGACAAGCGTGCAAAATGCCTTGTTCACCACCCTGTCTACCGGTGCCTCCACTTTCAAGGAACTATGCACCCTGCACCCTAGGTTTCTTTCTTTGGCAACACTCCCCAGGGACCTAACATTAACTGTATACATCCTGCCTTGGTTTGCATTA
>NC_063358.1:43597377-43608958 GCF_021869965.1 Rhincodon typus
CAACTTCTTTTTTTGTTCCTGATTTACAGCATCCACAGTTCTTTCAGGTTTTAGCTTTAATGTGTATCCTGTTTCTGATGGTTGTTTGGTGCACAGTTTGCAATGCTGTACTTCCTGTAATTTGTGGTTTGGTGGTTTGGCTTTATGTTGCTTACTTCTTCCTCATATAGTCTCTTTCACCAAACAGGAGATAGCTAAATAATTGCTGCTAATGATACGGATCTGAGAATTGAGCTTGTATTCTCCCTGGCTTTGGGATCAGAGCTGGGATTTTCTGAGGAATTGTAATCTCACTCAGATTGCCACTCCACTGTGTTTTTTTAATGACATGAAAGAGCTCCTTATTTCTGATAGGAGATCCTGCTCAGGCTTCCTCCAGAAATGTGGACCCATACTTCCATCCAGACAAGTCCCTTGCTGGGAAAGGTGATATGGTTAACCTAACTCTAACCTTAACCATGTCTCCC
The DNA here is from genome assembly GCF_021869965.1 of Rhincodon typus. Lineage (NCBI taxonomy): Eukaryota > Metazoa > Chordata > Chondrichthyes > Orectolobiformes > Rhincodontidae > Rhincodon > Rhincodon typus. Next base: position 43,597,845 of record NC_063358.1, read on the forward strand.
TTTACACAGCTGAATTATATTCTGTCATTTAAATGTCCAGCATTATAAACAACCTCTTTGACAGCTGTTGTCAAATGGTAAGTACAAAAGGTAAGTGTGAGGGTGATGCTGAGAGGGTAGGATGCCAGATGGGAAGAGGGTGGAGGTGCTTGGTGAGTAGGGGGTACAGTACCAGGAAGGAAAGGTGCCAGGTGGGTAGGTGTAGTATGCCAGGTTAGAAGAATACCCAGTTGGTAGGGGGCCCAGTGGGTTGGGAGTAAGGTGCTAAGGGTGCCAGGTTCATAGGTTGCTAGGAAGGGCATGTAAGTGATGGATTGATAGGGTGGGTGGGTGTAGGTGGGATATATCAGGTCAGGTGCAGAGGTCAAATTTGGCAGCAAGGCAGTTCAATCCTGAGGTTGGGGGGGAGGGGGGGAATGGGGAAGCCATAAAATGTATGTGGAGAAGTAGGCCATTTGGCCCATAATGGCTGCTCCCCCATTCAATGAGATCATAGCTGATCTGATAATCCTCAACTCTATTTTCCTGCCTTGTCTTCATAACCCTTGATTCCCTTACTGGTTAAAAATTTGTCTATCACAGCCTTGAATATTCTTAATGGCAGCATTCCAAAGATTCACTACCCTCAGAGAGAAGAAATTCCTCCTCATCTCTGTCTTAAATGCATGTCTTTTACACTGAGATCGTGCCCTCTGATCGTAGACTCCCACAAGGGGAAACAACTTTTCTGTATCTACACCATCAAGTCCCCTAAGAACCTTGCGCATTTCAGTATGGTCACCTCTCATTTTTCTATATTCCAATGTGTTCAAGCCCAGCCAACTGAACATCTCCTCATAAACCAATCCCTCCATGCCCAGGATCAATCTGGTTGAATCTTCTCTCAACTGCCCCTAATGCTAGTATATCTTTCCTTAGATAAAGGGACCAAAACTGTTCACAATATTTTAGCTGTCGTTTGACTAGTGCCATGTACAACTTTGCAAGAATTCCCCAGTTTTATACTGCATTCCCTTTGAAATAATGGTCAACACTCCATTTCCTAATTATCTGCTGAACCTGGAAGCTAGTTTTTTGTAATTAAAGGATGAGTACTCCCAGATTTCTCTATACTGCAGATTTCTGCAGTCTTTCTCCTTTTAAATAATCATTGAATCATAAAATCATACAGTACAGCCCACTGAGTCTGCATCAACAAAGAACTACTGTAAATCTACACTAGACCCACTTTCCAGCACTTGGTCTATAGCTTGAATGTTATGAAATTCCAAGTACTTTTTTGAAAGGTGTGTTTTCTATTTCTACTACCCTGCCTGGCACTGCATTCCAGAACCCCACCACCCTCTGGATGAAAAAGATGTCCTCAAATCCTCTCTAAACCTCTTGCCTTTCACCTTAAAATTATGCCCCCATTATTATTCAACTAAGGGGAACACCCCTCATAATCTCATACACCCGAATCAAGACCCCACCCTAATCCTCTCTGTTCCAAAGAAAGCAACCCGAGTTTATCCAGCCTCTCTTCAGAGCTAAACTGATCCATCCCAGGTAACATCCTGGTGAATCCCTTCTGCAACTCCTCCAGTGCAATCATATTCTTCCTACAGTGTGGAGACCAGAACTGCACCCAGTAGTCCAGCTGTGGTCTAACCAAAATCCTGTACAACTTGAATATGAACTCCTGCTCTTTTAATCTACTGAGAGTGTTCATATGTGGAATGAACTGCCAGAGAAAGTGGTAGATGCAGGTACAGTTTCAACGTTTAAAAGACATCTCAAATAGGTCCATGAACAGGAAAGTTTTAGAAGGATATGGGCCAAATGTAGGCAAATGAGACTAGTTTAGGTTGGGAAACTTGTTCGGCATGGTTGAGTTAGACCAAAGGTCTGTTTCCATGTTGCATGACTGAATAACTGATAAAGGCAAGTGTCGTGTGGGCATTCTTATTTATCCTATTAACTTGCCTTACCATCTTCAGGGATCTGCAAACACCCCAAGAACCCTCTGTTCCTCTGAACTTCCTAGTATCCTGTCATTCATTGAGTACTCCCATGTCTTATTAATAATATTAAGCTCTTCTGTTTCCTCCTGTTAAAATACACAATCTCACAATTTTCCAACATTATATTCCATCTGCTAAGTTTTTGCCCATTTGGTTAACCTGTCTATATCCCTGTGTCCCTCTTTGTGTCATCCTCTTCACTTGCCTTTTCCTCCTGCTTTTGTGTCATCCACAAACTGGTGATAGGCTGGTGTCAGATCAAGGTGCTGGGGCTGCAAGGGGTCTGAGGAAGGTATAGTTAGGGGTTTGTGCACTTAGTATTGACTCAGTTGAATAGTTAAGAGTTAGACCAGGTATTCAATATTCTAACTTTTCCTGAGAAACTGTTTACTTAACTCCAGCAGAACTGTGTGAATTCTCCAGTTTAAATGGATATTGTCTGAGGGTGCCAGGCATAGATGAATTGTCCATCAGAATCATTGATTTTCCAGGCAGGTCCTTCAGAGTGTGCTATGACAGAGATCCTTCAGGGTTACCATGTACAAACCTGAAGTACACTTCAGAAATGATTAACTGGCCAATGGAAAATCCAGGCTATTATGTTTAGTTTTAGCCTCTGCAATAAAACCTGGAAACAAAAACCAGGAAACCCAGGGAAAGACAACAGGACTGGTTGGTGAATTGGGAGCAATGGGTAAAGGGACAATACATTCTGGAGACAAAGAAGGTGTCTGCTGATGTAATCAAAATGAATTTTCAAATTTTCATGAGCGGGACCTAATGGAGTTCCTCTGTTGGAAGACAAAGATAGTGAGAGTTAGGAACTCATTAAATTGTGGAACATACAGCTGAAGGAATTAGGAGCAGAAAACAGCAGCAAAGCAATGGTCTTTCTCTCTTTCACATTCTTCCTTTCAATTCTCCATGCTCTCCCAACAAACCATTGACCCATTCCCTAATGAACTATCGGCCCATCTCCCAGTGAGTCATTGACGCACTCCCCTAACAAACCTCATGCACTCACATGTGAATCATTCTGTCTCTTTAAATCGCTGACCAAGGTTGTGATGCTCTCTGATTGGTTCATTCATACTGTTCTTGCATTTTTCACTTTATCTTGTTGTGCCAAAGTTCCTGGTGACTCTGTGAATCTGTGCCTGATTGTGACAGATTGTACAGGAGTGTGTGTTATGAGTTGGTTTTCAGGCAGTGTGGTTCGGCCAGTGATGATGTGTGTTCTTTCCACAGCCAGCCCATTCGCTGTACTATCACAGCCTTACCTCTTGCTGTTAGGAGTATGAGCCTGCCAGGTGTTATCACCCAGCAACCCATTATGGAACATCGCCCACTGATCGGAACAGGCTCATGGAGCTCAGGAATCTGTGACCTGGCTGGCAACATACCTGTCTGTAAGTACCAGCATCAGGGGCAGAGCAGAACAAGTGGCAAGGTGTCAGGATACAGGGAGGGATGTGGTCTGAGCAACTGGGGGGCTGGAGTTGCAAGTCGTTGAGAAGGGGTCACAGTGAGTCGTGGAATGAAGGCAGCCCTGAAGAGTGTCAGGGCGAGGAACAGGGCAGAGGTTCAGCTGGGGTTAAGGAGGTATGACAAACAGTAGCAGTCAAAGCAGGGTGAGGCTGTTCGACCCTTCAGGCCGGCTTGTCCATTCATTAGGATCTGATCTGATTGTGGCCTTTCCTGTCTGCACACCCTGTCCCCATAATAACCCAACAACCCTATATCCTTTATCAATTAGAAAGATTTGTTGAACTCAGCCTTGAATATATTCAACATCCCAACCTTGACTAGTCTCTGGAGAAGAGAATTCCAAAGGCAAACAATCCTCAGAGAGAAGAAATTCTTCCTCATCTCCAAAACAAGAGACCCATTATTCCCAAACTTTGCACTTAGCTTGAGCCCCTCACTCACTAACAACTGTTTCAAACCCCTCGGAGGGGGATTGTTTTCTGTTGCCACATAGACAGTCCCTGTAACTGTGTAAATTCATCATGTACCTGCTAAACCTCTCCACAAAACCAGGAATTCAGCATCTCAGTGGACCAGTGGCTAGGTAAAGTCAGAGAGTTTTTCAGAATTCCTGCTTTTTCCACAGTGCCGTTAGCAATCAATAACACCTCACTGTGGACCCAGAGAGGAACCCACTCCCTAGACAGGCCATCCCATCCTGTATTGAGGAGGGTACATCAGGGCTCAATAACTAGGGCCCAGAGCACTGGGAAGCCTGCTGTGCCCAATGCGGGGACGGTCACTTTTGGGGTTCAGGGCAGTGGACAATGCATGTGGCAGCAGTGGAGGATGGGCTTTGTGCTAGGAGCAGCTTCAAGCCCTGTGATTTCTGCCCCTGCTCCTGCTTGGATTTAAAGATTGTGTATGACATTGCACACAAGCTCCTATATGTCAAGATCATAAGAAATAGGAACAGGAGTAGGACATTCAGCTAATCAAGTTTGACTGCCATTCAATGACACCATGGCTGATCATAAACTCCAATTGAACTTAGTCTTGAAGACTCTTAATGGCCCAACCTCGCCAGTCCTCTTTGGGAAGGAATTCCACAGATTCACCACCCTCTGAGAGAAGAAATTCCTCCCCACCTTTGTTTTAAATGTGCAATCCCTTATTTTAAGATTAAGCCCTTTGGTCCTAGAAATAGCCTGTTTGCATCTCATGTAACATTCCTCTGGATCCTCTGTAAACACTGGCACGCTCCTCTGGACACTCTGTAAACACTAGCACAGTCCTCTGGATTTTGTGTTCACATTCCACATATCCAGGTGGAGAGACATCTACAAACTGCTGTCTCCTGAGTAGGGCTGTAAAATGTGGTGATTCCGGTTTCAGGAAAGACAATAAAAATCTTTGGTCATGATGCGTATTAAATATGGATTGTACAACCCACAGGTATCCTAGGTGCTTTGTGCCCCCAGATTCTGGGCTGTCATTTGGCCCACATTTATGGAGAGAATTGCTGCCTGCCACTGGTTCCGGGGAGTCTGATTGCTCTGAGAACTCACATGAGACTTTCCTACAATATTGAGGTAAGTGAAGCAACTCTTCACACTCTTCCACCACCCACGGTCTAGCCTGTACCAATCCTGAGGTCAAATAAACTATTTTAGAGTCAAGCGCTGACTGCAGTGCCCGTTCACCTCCACCCCCAGACCACCTCTGAGCCCCCAATGACCTCTGACCCCTGACGGCTTCTGGAACAACAATTGGCAAATAACATCGGCAGTGGAATGCTGAGGGCCAGACTAAGGTCTTCATTTCCAGCAACAGCATCTAACCCAAACCCACCAATCACTGAAAAAAGCTTCCTTCGCCAATCCCTGAGGAAGTCTTCTCCACCAACCACTGAATGAACCTTCTCCACCAATCATCAAACAAGCTTTCTCCACCAATCCCTGAATTTCCATCAATCTCTCAACAGGTCCCTGTTCCCCAGTTCCTCTCCCAGATTCGGAAGAAGGGTCCCTGATTTTGAAACATTAACTCTGCTTCTGTCTCCACAGATGCTGCCAGTTTCTCCAGCAACCTCTGTTTTTGTTACTTTCAGCATCTGCAAGTCTTTGATTTGTCTCCCAACAGGTGTACTTTTTAAATTGTTAATTGTCTTTTAAACCTTGGTTCAAATTGTTGTTCTCGCTTCCTGTCTTTCATGGGGATTTCAGCCATGCCTTAATGAGCCTAACATGCTAGAGCTATTCATTGTAGCACAAAGCTAATCAGAATCATTTGATAGGCTAGCTCCATCCCCTGTCTCTCTCACACCACATGCATATTGTCTGCAGTCCCAGCTTACTCCTCCCAATATCACTGGGGAGACAAGCTCTCCTTGTCCCGTCTAGCTGACCGTTGAAGCCATTACTCCAGTGAACATTTACTATGCTTCACTTTAATTTTAATGTTTTAAAAGTCACTTAGTTAATTTCTTTAGCGGAAGGTGAAAGCCCAATTTGGGGTTTTAGTTTGAGTGTGAACTGATGAAGACATGAAGAGAATGGGAGGGTGATACTAACCTTCACACTTACAGGGTAGAGGAGGTGTGCAATAATCTACCCACATCTGGAGGGACAGAGAGGTCAGAAAAAACATTTATTTATTTATTTGATTGATTTATAATTGTGTTTACTGTTACAAAGTAAAGTGAAAAGTGTTGTACAGTGGCACCTCTCTCCAGCACCATCTGGAAACACAGGAAAATTATCCAAAACATAGAAAATAAAGGCAGAAAAACGAAGAAATAAGTTGAACGACAGAGTAAGAAGCTTCATGTAACAGGCTGAAATTCCAACAACAGCATGGAATGTTTGGGCCTGTTTGTCACTAAGTTTTGGCCATCCACTCAGTTGTTTCACTGAGGGATTAAGGGTCTGGGCACAGAAAGACCGAGAGTCTGGGTCCCTGACGCTGTGAGGTAGCAGTGCTAACCACTGAGCCACTGTGCCGCCCTATAGAGACTGAGGATCTCCATAACAAAGATGGCCCATCATCATCATCAGCATTCCCCTATCTCCTGCAGAATCGCTCAGCCATACTTTTACCACCTACAGAATCAACAGCTTCTATTTTCCCATTCCCTGCCCTGTGTAAACTTCTGTTCCCTCAGACTCCTGTTGCCTGTATCAAGTCCTGCTCCCTCATGACCCTTTCTTTGTCATCCCCAATGTCCAAACCTCATCATTATATCTGTTCATGGCTACATGTCTCTCTATTTTAGAATCTCCTCTTGCTTGACAATCCCAGTAAAACACACTCTTCTTTTTCACTAGTCTTCTGTGTGTCACCTTCCTCCCTTTGTGCCTTGATTGTCAGCCATGGCTGTAGTCTCTATGGCCCATTATCGAGAATTCCTTCCCAAAACCATGCTGTCTCCACTCCTTCACTCCTTTAAGATACCCCTCTCACTCTTTCTTCCATTTGACGAAAGTTTTGGTTGCCATATCTACTTTCTTCTTTGATTTAGTATTTAATCTTTTGAGGACGCCGCTCTGGACCCCTGAGATTATGTTTCTTAGTTTAGGACACAGTACGAATGCAGCTTCATGTTACATTGAGAATGTGGGTTACTATGATTGAGGAATGCAGTGAAAAGCTGTGTCAAATGGGCTGGAGGACATAGTGAGTAGGATGGATTGAAGGATGAAAAGAGGAATGTAGGTGGATTGGGTTGAGTGAATTTGGGGGAGATTTGAGGGCATTTTTGGGTTGTTTTGGGGCATTTTGAAGAGTTAAAAGGGTATTTTAAGGAAGGTGAGAGCATTTTGGGAATCTTTAAGGGCATTGTAAGAAGAATGAAGGTTTTGAGGAGGTTTGAGGGTGTATTGAGGATGTACAAGGGTATTTTGGGGAGGGTGAAGGTGTTTTGGGAGGATGAGGGTGTTTTGTGAAGATAAGAGTATTTTGTGAGGATGAGGGTATTTTGAGGAGGACGATATTTTGAGAGGATGAGGTTGTTTGGAAAAGATGAGGGTGTTTTGGGAGGAAGTGGATATTTTGGGGAAGAAAGTATTTTGGGAGGATGAGGGTGATTGAGTGGTTTTGAGAAGATTGCCTATTGAAGTCGATGTATGTGGGAGACAGCATTTTGACCCTGATGGCCATCAAATGTTGATGAAAAGTGTCATGTTTCATGGATAGAATGAAGTGAAGGAGAGGATTTTGATATCGACAGCCAGCCAAACCCATTTCCCACAAAGTGATTGTTCCTGAACCTGTCTGCTCTCTGTGATATCCTCATCTAATCTGCCAGGAAGTATCCGCGAGACTTACTGGTTCATGAAGAGTTCATGGAAAGGGGGAATCTGTCTGGGTGCCTGTTCCCCATCACTGAGCAGTGACCCAATATTGTTAAACTTGAAAGGGCTCAGAGAAGATTTACAAGGGAGTAGCTGGTGTTGGAGAGTGTGAGCTAAAGGGAGAGACTGAGTTGGCTGGGGCTATTTTCCCTGGAGCACCGGAGGCTGAGGGGTGACCTTATAGAAGTTTATAAAATCATGGGGGACATGGATAGGGTGAATAGCCAAGGTCTTTTCCCCAAGGTGGGGGAGTCCTGAACTAGAGGGCATAGGTTTAACGTGAGAGGGGAAAGATTTAGAAAGGACCTGAGGGGTAACTTTTTTACTCAGTGGGTGCTGCATGTATGGAATGAGCTGCCAGAGGAAGTGGTGGAGGCTGGTACAATTACAACATTTAAAAGATGCCTGGATGGGTATATGAATAGGAAGGGTTTAGAGGGATATGGGCCAAATGCAGGCAAATGGGACTAGGTCAGATGGGGATGTCTGGTCGGCATGGACGAGTTTGACTGAAGGGTCAATTTCCACGCTGGTATGACTCTATGACTCTGTGACTCTGGACACTGTGTGTTTACACAGCAGCCAGAAGCAGCTTTATAAGATGGAAAAAAAGTCACATTGGATTTAGAACTTTCAGTCTTATTCTCTCTTTGCAGATGCTGCCAAACATGATGAGCCATTCCAATGTTTTCTGTTATTATTAGAAATGGGGATTGCGATGCCTCCTCCAGTTGAAAGGCCACTAGTAGTAACTGTCCAAGAGATTGTTGAAGAATTACCTATTATAGAGTCATTGAGTGATACAGCATGGAAACAGACCCATCGGTCCAACCAGTCCATGCCGAACATAATCCCAAACTAAACTAGTCCCACCTGCCTGCTCCTGGCCCATATCCCTCCAAACTTTTCCTATTCGTGTATCTATCCAAATGTCTTTTAATTGTTATAATTGTACCCGCATCCACCACTTCCTCAGGAAGTTCATTCCACAGGTGAACACGCTCTGTGTAGAAAGTTTGCCTCTTATGTCTCTTTTAAATCTCTCTCCGTTCATCTTAAAAATGTGCCCCTTGTCTTGAAATCCCCCAACCCAGGGAAAAGGCAACTACCATTAACTCTATCTATGCCCCTCATTATGTTATAAACTTATATAAGGTCGCCTCTCAATCTCCTGCACTCCAGTGAAAAAAGTCCCAGCCTATCCAACCTTTCTTTATAACTTAAACCTTCCTTACCCGGCAACAACCTGGTAAATCCCTTCTGAACCCTCTCCAGCTTAATAATGTCCTTCCTATTACTGAGCGACCAGAACTGGACACAGTATTCCAGAAGAGGCTTCACCAATGTCCTGTACAACCTTAACCTAACTTCACAACTCCTTTACTCAAAGGACTGAAAAATGAAGGCAAGTGTGCCAAATGCCTTTTTAACCACCCTGTCTATATGTGATGCAAACTCCAAAGAATTGTGTAGGTCCCTCTTGTTCTACAACACTATCCAAGGCCCTACCATTAATTGTATAAGCCCTACCCTCGCTTGTTGTACCAAAATGCAATACCTCATATTTATCCAGTTTGAACTCCATCTGCCATTTTTCAGCCCATTGACCCATTTGATCAAGATCCCTTTGTAACCTTAGAAAACCTTCTTCACTATCTATAATGCCGCCAATTTTGGTGTCATCTGCAAACATACTAACCATGCCTCCTATATTCTCATACAGATCATTTTATATAAATGACAAACAAAAGAGGACCAAGAACCAAATCCTATGGAACACCGCTGGTCACAGACCCCCAGTCCAAAAAACAACTCTCCACCATTACTTTCTGTCTCCTGCCATTTAAGCCAATTATGTATCCAATTGGCAAGCTCACCCATGTGATCAAACTTTACTAATTAATCTACCATGTGGCACCTTGTCAAAGGCTTTACTAAAATCTAAATAAACAACTTCTATTGCTCTGCCATTATCAATCTTTTTGGTAACTTCCTCATTGTTGAGATGTTGGTGAATGTGGAATATCCTCTACATTTTATGTTTTCAATGTGTTTTTAGCAGGAAAGATTTCTTACATATATGTAATTTCTGTCGTGTGTTACAGGGAACAATTTGTGATGATGCCATAATGTTGATGTGCTGTGGTCCATGTGAGCTTTGTCGAATGACTCGTGAACTGCGTACCCGCAGTGGGTAGTGCTGGTAAGAGATGCAGCTACTTCTTTCTAAATGGAAAACTCTTTCCTCTCTCCCCCTCGATGTGCTCCTGTTGGCTGAGAATTCATCAGCACTAACTGAAACTCTGAACCTTTCCCTGTGAGTTCCCCTGCCCTTCTCTTTCCCAAGTCTCTTTTTGGTATTTATGCAACTCCTTTTTGGATGCTCGAGTCCAGTGACTCCTCATCAGAATTGTTCTGAAGAAGAGTCACTGAACTCAAAATGTTTACTGTTCCTTTCCCACAAAGATGCTGCCAGACCTGCTGAGTTTCTCCAGCAATTTTTGTTTTTCTTTCAGTATCTGAGGAATCACAAATGTTTCTGAACATTGTGCAGAACATTTCCCGAGAGCCTGAGCTTCCCAAGGCATCAATCCCTGCCTGCATTTGGTAGCACCATCACAACACCATCTTCATCTGATATTTCATATCACAGACTCATGTGACACACCAGGAAGCCATTCAACTTATCATGTGTATATCAGTGCTTTGAGAGGGTTTCCCTGTGAGTTTCCCTGCCCTCCTCTTTTTTATAAATGACCTGGATGAGGGCGTAGAAGGATGGGTTAGTAAATTTGCGGATGACACCAAAATCGGTGGAGTTGTGGATAGTGCAGAAGGATGTTGTAGGTTACAGAGGGACATAGATAAGCTGCAGAGCTGGGCTGAGAGGTGGCAAATGGAGTTTAATGCGGAAAAGTGTGAGGTGATTCACTTTGGAAGGAGTAACAGGAATAGAGTACTGGGCTAATGGTAAGATTCTTGGTAGTGTGGATGAGCAGAAAGATCTCGGTGTCCATGTGCATAGATCACTGAAAGTTGCCACCCAGGTTGATCGCGTTGTTAAGAAGGCGTACAGTATGTTAGGTTTTATTGGTAGAGGGATTGAGTTTCGGAGCCATGAGGTCATGTTGCAGCTGTACAAAACTCTGGTGCGGCCGCACTTGGAGTATTGCGTACAGTTCTGGTCACCGCATTATAGGAAGGATGTGGAAGCATTGGAAAGGGTGCAGAGGAGATTTACCAGGATGTTGCCTGGTATGGAGGGAAGGTCTTATGAGGAAAGGCTGAGGGT
>NC_063358.1:43608968-43611095 GCF_021869965.1 Rhincodon typus
ACTTTAAGGGCATTTAAATGGTCATTGGATAAACATATGGATGATAATGGAATAGTTTAGGTTAGATGGGCTTCAGATTGGTTTCACAGGTCGGCGCAACATCGAGGGCCGAAGGGCCTGTACTGCGCTGTAATGTTCTATGTTCTATGTTCCCAAGTCTCTTTTCGGTATTTATGCAGCTCCTTTTTCGAGGTTCTTAATAGATCTAGTTGCACCAGTCATTCAGGCAGTGTGTTGTACATCACAACAGCTCATTGTGAAAATGAGCTCCACTTCTCCTCTCCCCCTATTTTAGTTTTTGCAAATTATCTTAAATCTGTGACCTTTTGTTTTGCTCCTGAAAACAGTTAATCCTAAATTACTCTCAAAAACCTTTCATGATTTGAACACCTCTATTAAATCTCCCCTTAACATTCTAGTTGCTAATGAGAGCAATTATAGTTTTCTTTTCCCTGTCTCTGTATCCTTTCCTGCAAGATTTGCTGATGTTGTCAGGATGTTGTTATCAATTCTGTGACATTCATTTAGACCTGCAGCCTGATTAAGATGAGCTAAGCAAGGGGGGAAGGAGACAGGAATTGCTGTGATAGCTTTTGTTTTGAAAGAACGAGTGTGTTACAGTTAAATGGCCTGAAACAAATTGGCAGCCTGCTTTACAACAAAATATAAAATAAAAGTGTAGAACAGACTGTCAATTTTCTATTGATCATTTTGCATTGCTGTCCAAGATGAATTTCAGCCCCAGTCGCCAATTTAGATATTTTGAGAAAATTAAAACTTCAGTATCACAGGTTATTGGGAGAAGGCAGGAGAATGGGGTTGACAATCATAATCAGCCAAAACTGAATGATGGGGCAGACTCAAAGGGTCAAATGTGGGGAGGCGATGGCCTAGTGGTATTGTCACCAGGCTATTAATCCAGAAACTTGGCTTATGTTCTGGGGTCCTGGGTTCAAACCCTGCCTTGGCAGATGGTGGAGTTTGAATTTGATTAAAAATCTGGAATTAAGAGTCTAACGATAATCATGAAATCATTGTTGCTGACAGTAGCAAAATGCAGTTTAGTGGATTTGGGAGACGATAACACTTTGGACAGGAAAAGGAAGTTGGAGATTGGTTGGGAATGTTTGAGGATAGGTTTGATAACAGCAGATACAACGGAAAGGGTGAGAACTATTAACAATATCAGCTAACATGACAAAGGGAATTTGGGTGGTCAACAGGCTAGGGGGAGAAAGGTCCAAGAAGCAGAAAGTGGATCTGATGGCCATGGTGAGCTCAGAGAGCGCACGATGTTAGGTGGGCTAGAATCGAGTGGAGAGTGAGAGTTCAGGACTCAGAGTGGCGGAGCACCGAAGGGCATCATTGAAGCAGATACATTTTTACAACAGTTTCATGCCCATTTGTATTAGTACAAGTTTCTTTTGTCCAGGTTTCTTAAAATTAAAGTGAATTCAATTTTTTAAATTCAGATGTTAGCACACATACAAAGGGCTGAATGGGTTCTTCCTGTACAGCTTCCTGTTACTGTGAACTCCATCCTAGAATTTCAACTTGCAGTCTCCAATATTACAATTTCAGTAAGAAACAACTAGCCAATGTTACTGACCGTTATCCGACATTCCCCTTCCTGAATTTGCAGCAGCTGGGAGAGCAGCCTGCAGGATTGAAAACCAATCAAAGTTCAAACGTCCAACTGAAGTTTGGGAAAGGGAATGTTCCCAGGTAGAGGGCAAACTACAACCCCTACCAAACCCTTAAAGTGTTATCAGAAGGAACAAGATTGCAGATGATGATACTCATTTTTTGTTTGTTGCAGATGCTGCAGAGAGGGCCCAGGTCTCCTTGCAGAGATCAGCATACATTCAGACACAGACTCATGCAAAGATGTGGATCAATTTATATCCTAATAAAGATGATGCAGAGCTGATGCAAATGGCTATGTGGTGAACCTAAATCAAAATATCCCCAACCTGAGCTGTCTACACCTCTAACTGTCAGCCAGCTCCAGCTGTATTGCTCCTTCAGTACAGACCTACCAACAGGACAGTACTGCCTCAGGACTGACCCTCTGACAGTGCAGTACTGCCTCAGGACTGACCCTCTGACAGGACAGTACTGCCTCAG
>NC_063358.1:43611105-43633311 GCF_021869965.1 Rhincodon typus
TCAGGACTGACCCTCTGACAGGACAGTACTGCCTCAGGACTGACCCTGTCACAGTACAGCACTCCCTTGGTACTAACTCTGCGACAGTGCAGTACTCCCGCAGTGCTGACCCTCCAACAGTGCAGCTCTCCCTCAGTGCTGACCCTCTGACAGTGCAGCTCTCCCTCAGTGCTGACCCTCCAACAGTGCAGCACTCCCTCAGTACTGACCCTCCGACAGTGCAGCACTCCCTCAGTACTGACCCTCTGACACTGCGACACTCCCTCAGTGCTGACCCTGTGACAGTGCAGCTCTCACCATTCCGAACCACGAGACAGGAAAAGTGAATGCGACCCAAGTAACTCTTAATTATTCGAACAACATAAAGACGATAGCAATGCAATGAGATGGGGCTGCATGTTACACCTGAGCCACATATTCTAACCCCAAACAGTTTGCTTGAGATCACTTAGCATCTTTTTAATAGAGGAGTCATTGAGAGCCACAGTGCAATTTCTTACAAAGGTCATTTATAGGTAGATCCGGAGTCTATGTGCACCAGCCTCTGAAGGTGGAGCAAGTGGGTAGGAAGGCAGATGGAATCCTGGGCATTAAAAAGAGGAAGAAGAGTACAAAAAAAACGGGAGATTTTGATAAATCACTGGATCAGACTCAACTGAAGAATTGTGCCCAGTTCTGGGTTCTGCAATAATCTTTCTAGCACTTAACTGTCAGTCATCATCTAACTCACATATTCACCACGGCAATGCCTCTACCAATCAGAGTCCACTTGCTAACTCATCAGCAGTATTGCACAGTATGACTCTGGTCATTCCTGCTCAGTTTGGATCACATTATTCACACAATAAGCAGGTTCCAGTGACATCTGCCTGAAGTACCAAGCCATTCAAGCATCTAAGGTCTGTTCACAAAAATGTCAAATACTGAGCTCTCAGACACACCTTAACTGTTGTAATTGCTTCGGTCATAGAGCATAGCACGGTACAGCACAGGAATGGGCCCTTCGGCCCATGATATTGTGCCAAACATAATGCTAAATTAAACTAATCCCTTCTGCCTGCCCGTGGTCCATATCCCTCCATTCCTTGCATATTCATGTGCTTATCTAAAAGTCCCTCATATGCCCCTATGGTATCTATCTTCACCACCACCCCTGGCAGCATGCTCCAGAGTCCTACCATGCTTGTGTGTTAAAAAACGTACTCCTCACATCTCTTTTGAACTTTCCCCCCTCACCTTAAATGCATGCCCCCTAGTATTAGACATTTCAATTCTGGATAAAAGATTCTGACCATCAACCCTTTCTATGCATCTCAGAATTTTACAGTCGTCTATCAAGCCTTCCCTCAGCCTCTGCCGCTCCAGAGAGAACAACCCGAGTTTTTCTAGCCTCTCCTTATAGCTCAGACCCTCTAATCCAGGCAGCATTCTGGTAAACCTCTTCTGCATCCTCTCCAAAGCTTCCACATCCTTCCTGTAATGTGGTGACCAGAATAGAATGCAACATCCTAATTGTGGCCTAACCAAAGTCTTATAAAGCTGCAACGTGACATCCTGAGTCTTGTACTCAATTCCCCGACCAATAAGGCAAGCATGGCAATTGCCTTCTTCACCATCCTATCTACTTGTGTCGCCAATTTCAGGGAACTATGGTCTTGATCCCCAAGATCCCTCTATAATCAATGCTGTTCAGGGTCGTATCATTAACTGTACACTCCTCCTTAACATGTGATCTCCCAAAGTGCAGCACCTCACGCTTACCCAGATTAAACTCCATCTGCCATTTCTCCACCCGTATCTGCAACTGATCTATATCCCGCTGTATCCTTTGAAACCTTCTGCACTAACCACAACTCCACCGATCTTTGTATCGTCTGTAAACTTACAAACCCGCCCATCTACATTTCCATCCAAGTCATTAATATATGTAGCAGAAGTCCCAGTATAGATCCTTGTGGAACATCAGGAACAAAAACAAAGTTGCTGGAAAAGCTCAGCAGGTCTGGCAGCATCTGTGAAGGAGAAAACAGAGTTAACATTTCGGGTCCGGTGACCCTTCCTCAGAACTGATGGTGGCTGGGAAAATGTCAGTTTATATGCAGAAAATAGGGAGGTGGGTGGGGTAGGGAGTAAACGATAAGATAGAGCCCAAAGAGAGAGAAAGACAGTTGGACAGACAAAGGAGTTGCTAATAATCAGGCTGGGAGGGTGAGTAGTTGTTAATGGGGACTGTTAGTGACTAACAACAGAGGGTGTGTAGTGGCAGGCTATGTGGTAACAGGGCCTGGTGTGTGGGGTGGGGCCTGGGACATGGGACAGTTTGTGGAACATCACTAGTCATGGACATCCAGCCATGGAAACACCTTACCACCACTACCCTCTGCCTTCTATGGGCAAACCAGTTCTGAATCCAAGTGGCCAAGTCACCATGAATCCTATGCATCTTAATCTTCTGGATGAGCCTACTATGAGGGATCTTGTCAAAAGCCTCCCTAAAATCCATGTGGACAACATCCACTCCTCTATACTCATCAATCACCTTTGTCACCTCCTTGAAAAATTCAATCGTTAGTAAAACATGACCCACCCCACACAAAGCCACACTGACTATCTGTAATCAGGCCATGCTTTTCCAAATGTGCATATATCTTATCCCTAAAAATTCTCTCCAACAGCTTCCCAACCACCAAAGTGAGATCCACCGTTCTATAGTTTCCTGGATTATCCCTATGCCCCTTCTTGAACATTAGCTACTCGCCAGTCCTCTGGGACTTCTCCAGTGGCTAGTGAGGGTACAAAGATCTTGGTCAAGCCCCCAGCAATCTCATCTTTTGCCTCTCTCAATAATGGGGTAGATACCATCTGACCCTGGGGACATAACCACATGAATGTTCTTCAAGAGACCCAACACCACTTCTTTCTTGAGCTCAAAATGCCCCAACGTATTAGTATGCTCCACACTAGTGTGACTGATCGCTCCAATGTGAGTTTATTCTACAGCCTTCAGCTAAGCCATTAGTGTCCTCCTCCCAAGGCAGTGAAAGATCTTGTATCCAACCCTCCGCATCATCTGATATTTAAGGTCAGCATTTTGTAAACTGAGAAACAGTTCAAAGATACAACACAGAGAATTCTAAACACCCAGATGAGGCAAAAAAATTGCGAAGGACCAGACAGAAATAGTTCAAATGTAATTGCTGGGAATGTAATCTTGCTGGAAAGAGTTTGATTGATATTTAAATCCACGGAATCCATTTGACTAAGATTATATTCCTGTTTGTCAATCTTATGAACTCTTGAAATGCTCGATGACAGTGAGGCAGTGTTCTGATCCCTCTGTGGTACTGACTCAGATTGAGTTGTATTGCTTTTAATACAATGAACAATGATTCATACAATGCAAAGACAGACTCTGTCAAACATCTGCTGTCTCTCCAACAATAAACACTAACCAGAGAATGTGAGTGGCTCTTTTACAAAGGTCAATCTCTGACATTAGAAGGAGATTTCACACTATTTGTACTTATCTTGATACCAACAGCCTTGTTGTCTCGCATCTCACTTGAGCAGACTGAGAATAAACCAGACTGGCTCTGAGACACAACCCTCAACAATTCCTAAACCCACTCACTGCCACTTGAGCAGATTAGATGTCCTAGTTTGCCTTTATTTGTTTGTTAGTTGGTGTCACCTTCTTTCCAGATAGTTGACTTCTCTCCCTCTGTGTATCTCATGTGCTCTTACACTTGCCCCACAGGTATCTGGCATCTAGTCCATTACTCCCCTCAGCCCCTTTCTCCTCTGCTTCCCTCTTCAATATTTACCATTGATCTTCCATTGCAGTCATCATCTCTGTCTACCCTCTGCTTAAATGTTACTCGAGATTGTGCCTTTCGGAATTTGATATGAGACACTAATTTCCTCTTTTCTCCGTCCATTTCCAGCACTTCCTCACTAGTCTTTCCATCTGAATTGGATGTTTAATGACAATGGCTCATCCCTGACACACTCCTGTTTTAATCAGCAAGTGTCTGGCAAGTTCTTATCAAGACTCATCCCTGCTGATCGATTTCCACTAGATTCTGAATTATTCATGTATCGTTTCTCTCCAATTCTAATTTCTTTCAGCATTCCATTATTTTCAGATGTGGGCTGGTTGAAATATGTTTACTTTGTTTCCTTTAGCGATTGATGAGTTGGCAGCACTCAGAACAAAAGAACCCTTCTTGCCCTGTTTTTTTCCAATTAGCTTGCTGGTAAGTTGCTTCTAGCACTTGAAGTGAGAGAATCATTTTACCTGCAACGCAGGGGTGGCTAGTGATGGACCTTTGACAGTAACCTTTCACAGTATATTAGCGCTTGAACCTGGCTGGCACACCTTCTCACACTTGTACTCAAAGACTTTACAGACAGCATTGAATTTACATAAACTGTCTTTTTTTTGTTTGTGGTAGTTCTCATTTAAATATGCATTTTGGAATTAAAAGATAAACATGTCCATTATACTTTGGGGTTCTGATCTTTCATTATGACAGTTTGAACACTCGGACTTTTTATGTCTTTGAGACGTTATGGACACTGATTACATAAAATCCTTGGTAGGAATCTTGTTCAGTATGATTTGTTGCAGAGGCTCATCAGTATCTTGATGTAACATCATTCAGGATGTTCAGAGATTCTGTTTGTATCTCAATTCAAATGCTTCATGGGTTTTCACTGACTTCTGTATTGATTAGCTGTGGTCCTTCTCTTCCCTCTGTGGTGTTAATTCACTGCTGTCTTCTTCACCACACAGCTCTCTGAGCTACTTCATCTTGCATTTTTCTACAAGTTATCTTTCTTTGGAAAAACCTGACACATACCGGGACAAGTGAAGAAACCCCAATTACATAGGGGAGGAGGTGAGGAAACCCAATCACACACAGTGGGCAGGGGAAATCCCTGACACACACAGGGGCAGGGGGCAAACCCTTACACATATGGGGGGGCAGGGGTAAATCCCCAACACACACATGGGACAGGTGGGGAAACACCGATCACACACAGAGGAGTAAGTGGAGAAATCTGAATCAAACATGGGGAGGGGAACAGGCCAAATTCCCCGACATGCATGGGCACAGGGAGTAAACTGATACACACATTTGCAAGGGCAAACTCTGACACATATGAGTGCAGTGGGGAAAACCCAAACACATAGTGGGCTATGAGTCAAGTGATGGAAAATGGGAATTGAATACTTAGGTTTCTGACTGGCGCAGACTCAATGAGCTGAAGAGTCATTTTTTGTGCTATAGATCTCTCTGAGTTTATGACTGTGGGACAAGACCACGAAGCACCTACAAAAATGAAGGTAAGAGCTATTTTGGATTTTCCTGTTCCCAATTTAAAATGTTAACTCATGTGATTTATTGGGATAAATGAATTTTATCAAAGATTTATTGCAAACTCCAGCACTGTCATGGCTCCTTTGAAAATTTGTTAAAGGAAGGCAGAAAATCTGAATGCACAAAAGAATGACTGAGTGCCTTTAACAATTTGAAAGCTCTGTTAAATACCAGACCAGTTTTAGCTGTGCTAAGTTGTGAGAAGCCATTCACACTGGCTGTTGATGCCAGCGACAGGGGATTGAGTATAATTTTAATAGAAGAAGGATTGTGTGACCTGTGAATCTTTTGAAGAAACTGAATACGCATCAACAAAAATATTTGTCAATGGAGAAACAGAGATTGAGTTTTGTTTTCCAGTGGAGTTTAATCCTCCAGCCATGCAATTTATAAGTCATTCATGTGCCTGGAAAAGACAACTTCAAAACTGATGCATTATCAAAAGCAGTTGTGAAGGAAAATGAATGCTGTGGTTCAATTGGACATATGTAAAATATGGTTATAATGAAACTTTTGCAAATTAGATGTCAATATATTATTGCTGTTATGTAATATAGAAATTGTATTAATAAAAGATATTTTTTCCTTGATGGAAGCTGAAAATGCCTTTTGGTGAAATTTTCATTCTTCTGTAGCAGGAAGTGTAAGGAGAGGTTTGTGATTTATACATCTGTTAATATCTTCTTTTGAGTTTGGATTTGAAAAGAATGTGGGTGTTGATTATTTTTGTAGTGTTAATTGATTACGTACACATTCAATTAGGGTGATCATGTGACTGCAAGGTCAATGATGGACAACTCCAGGTCTTCCCGTGATCTACAATGTTCACCAGACTTCCTTATCATCTATCTTTGGACTTTCATAATGTATTTTATTCAACCACATTCCAATACTGCTGACTTCCATACCTGTTATTCAAACCTCCCTGCTAACAGGCTGGGCCTTCTCCCTCAGAGATAGTAAGAATTGCCGATGCTGGAGTCAGAGATAACAAAATGTGGAGCTGGAGGAACACAGCAGGCCAAGCAGCATCAGAGGAGCAGGAAAGCTGACATTTCATGTCGGGACCCTTCTTCAGAAATGGACAGAAACTTTTTTTTGGGGGGCTTCTCCCTACTGTCTAAGGTCGTCTGTTCATAGGAATTCAGTTAAATCCTTTAATGTTAGTTTGTGAACATAATATATAGTGACAATTACCTGAAAGGTGTTAATTATTATAGGATCAGACTTTTTTTCTGATCGTTACTAAATAACTAATCGGTGGAAAGGGCCTCTATCAAGGTTTTTCAAGGGGATTCCTTTCCCAGACAGTCTCTGTGTCTCAAGCTGACTCTACAGGAATCCAATTAAGTTCCTTTATGTCGAATACACTAAAACTACATATATATATGAAATTAGTGTGCATACATACATTGACTACAATCACCTAAGAGATCTTAACTAATGTGAATCCCTTCTATCCCACATTAAGTAACAAACTTTAAATTAGCTTGCAAGAAGTTTCTATTGGTGCTTCTTTTATTAAAACTGTCTCAGTGTAACCAGTTGCTATGTTTTGTTTCTTCTTAATAAGATCCTATTATGTGATTTCTATGACACACTTTATTATCTGTTTATTATGAGTATGAAGGCCATGATTCTGACTGTGTGAATCATTGCTTCAGCTAACAAGCTTCTTCGGCCATTTTGATATCAACTAAAAACCACCAGCATCCATCTTATGTTAACGAAGAACCATTGGCATGCCCTTACATTTATAAACAGAAGGGAAGAATAGGAGTGTCAATAATGAGGGTATTTTTATGTCTGGGGAGAAATGGTCAAAAATCACACGACACCAGGTTATAGTCCAACAAGTTTATTTGAAGGCACAAGCTTTTGGAGTCTCGCTCCTTCTTCAGATGTCACTGAGAGAGGTGGCATCAGACACAGAATTTATAAGCAAAAGATCAAAGGGTCATAGAACTGATGCAAATGTGTTGAACAAACTAAAATGGTTGTTAAATCTTTAATCAGTTAGAAAGGATTAATATGCAAATTTACAGATTTCTTTCAAGTCATCGCCCCAAGATAACTAAAGGTTTTATCAGTTCCCTCAATATACCAGAGGTGACATCTCAAAATGCATTTTAGGTGTGAGGCCTTGTTTAGAATCTGGCTGTGTATCAACTTGGAGTCAGACTGGTTTTATTTCCAAAGTAGGAATTTATAAAATGCCACATTGTGTACAAATTGTGTGCTTTTTGAACAAAATAGAATGTATCTGCAATTACCAATCTGTAAAAGCAAATTCACCCCATAGACTTATATGTGTATGCACGCGCACGTGTGTGTGTGAGAGAGTATGTGCTTGTGTGTGTGAGGGAGAGAAAGTGTGTGTGTGACACAGAGACTTTGTGTGTGTGTGTGTGTGTGTGTGTGTGTGTGTGTATGTATGCATGTGTATCCGGCCGAATATCCTTAACTGTGGAAGTGTTCCCCCACTGGGAGTGAACATCCCTGTCTGGCAATTGTTGCATGGTGTCCATTCATCTATTGTCGTAGTGACTGCAGGGCTTCACTAATGTACCGTGCCTTGGGGCATCCTTGCCTGCAGTGTATGGAGTAGACACGGTTGGCTGAGTATCATGAGTATCTGCTGTGCACGTTGTGGGTGGTGTTCCCACACGTGATGGTAGTGTCCATGTCGAAGATCTGACGTCTTACAGAGGTTGCCATGACAAGGTTGTATAGTGTTGTGGTCGACGTTGTCCTGAAGGCTGGGTAGTTTACTGCAAACAATGGTCTGTTTAAAGTTTGGTGGTTGTTTTAAGGCGAGAAGTGGAGGCGTGGGGAAGATCTTGGTGAGGTGGTCATCATCGATAATGTGTTGGAGGCTGTGAAGAACATGGTGTAGTTTCTCCGCTCCCGGGAAGTACTGGATGACGAAGGGCATGCAGTCGGTCGTATCCCACGTCTGTCTTCTGAGGAGGTCATTATGGTTTTTCGCTGTGGCACATTGGAACTGGCGATCGATGAGTTGAGCATTGTATCCTGTTCCTATGAGGGCGTCCTTTGACACCTTCAGGTGTCTGTCTCGTTCCTCCTTATCTGAGCAAATACTGTGTATGCATAGGGCTTGTCCGTAGGGGATGGCTGTTTTAATATGTTTCAGGTGGAAGCTAGAGAAATGCAGCATTGTGATGTTATCCGTGGGCTTGCAGTAGAGTGAGGTACAGAGGTGTCCGTCCCTGACGGAGGTGCGGTTGTCCAAGAATGAGACTGATTCTGAAGAGTAATCCATGGTAAGTCTGACACCCGGGATGGAACTTGTTGATATTGCTGTGTAGTTGTTTCAGTGATTCCTTGCCATGAATCCAAAGGAAGAAAATGCCGTCAATGTATCTGGCGTATAGCATTGGTCAGAGGTTCTGTGTGGCAAAGAAGTCTTGTTCGAATCTGTGCATGAAAATGTTGGCATATTGGGGAGCAAATCTGGTTCCCATGGTTGTTCCGTGTGTCTGGATGAAGAACTGGTTGTTGAAGGTGAAGACATTGTGGTTAAGGATGAAGCAGATGAGTTGTAGGATGGCGTCTGAAAATTGGCAGTTGTTGGTATTGAGTACTGAGGCTGTTATGGCGATGCCGTTGTCATGGGGGATGCTGGTGTAGAGTCCCAAAACATCCATTGTGATGAGGAATGTTCCTGGATCGACTGGTCCGTGGGTGCTGAGTTTCTGTAAGAAATCTGTAGTGTACGACAGAAGCTGGGGTTCCCTGTACAGTGGGTTTCAAGATGCCCTTGACATAGCCAGAGAGGTTCTCACACAGGGTCCCATTGACTGATACGATGGGACGTCCAGGTGTGTTGGCTTTGTGTATCTTTGGAAGGCAGTAGAAGTTCCCTACGCAGGAAGTACGTGGGATGAGAGTGCATAGGGTACTCTGAAGGACTGCATCAAAAGTGTTGACCAGTCTGTTCAGTTGACGGGTGTGATCTTTGGTTGGATCGGAAGGTAGTCGTCTGTAGTGTTCCTGGTTGTTCAGCTGTTGTTGCTCTTCCCCGCAGTAGTCTGTTCTGTTCTGTATGACGATGGCTCCTCCTTTGTCTGCTGGTTTGATGACGATGTTGCAATTGGTCTTGAGAGCACGGATGGCGTTGTGTTGTGCCTGGATGATGTTTTGCACTACCTTATGAGTGTGGCTGATAAATCTGGCGTTTATGCATTCTCTGATGGCTTGAGCATACCTGTCAAAGTTGACAATGGATTTTCCTGTGGTGGTACCACCTTCAACTATGGTACCAGGAGAAGCTTGGATATTGCTGGTGGTGATGCCAAGTCTCTCCAATTTCCTGTTCTTGGTGTGCTTGGAGGTGGTGTAAGTCTGTTGCCTTGTCTGCCTGGCAGTGTACTGCTGTATCCTGAGTATAAGCTGAGAATATGGGCTCTATCTCGATTTCAAGGTTGTGGCATCTGCTGTAGAGTTGGTGTACGAGATGATTGAGGCGTGTGTGAGAGGTGCAATGGCAGAGTCTCTCAGCATAGTCTGTGTTGTAGGTCGACTTGAGTGGGTTTGTGATTTATAGTCCTTTCGGGATTTTCTCTGCTTTCTTGCACCTCTGCAGAAACGTGATGTCTGTATCGATATGTGCGGTCTTCTTAGAGATCATCTCCACTTTGAGGCAGATGGTGGTGTTGATGGAGAAGTGTAAAATGGATGTTATAAACTTTCAGAATGATAGTAGTCTCTATTTAACTTTATTCCTCACAGTTTTTAAAATTTGTTTTTGCCCTAAGAGCAATATTTTAAACATTGCTCGGTGTAGAGTCAGCAGTATCTGGATTTTCACCACAGCCCAGTCTATTATAGATCTTATTAAGGTGGACCGGGTGGCTCAATGGTTAGCATTGTTGTCTCACAGCACCAGGGACCTGGGTTCAATTCCAGGTTCGGGCAATTGTCTGTGTTAAGTTTGCACATTCTCCCTGTGTCTGTGTGGGTTTCTGCTGGGTGCTCCAGTTTCCTCACACAGTCCAAAGATGCACAGGTTAAGTGGACTGGCCATGTGATATGCAGGGTTAAAGGGATAAAGTAGGGGGTGTGGGTCTGGAAGGGATGTCCTTTGGAGGGTCAGTGTGAATGCAATGGGCCGAATGGCCTGCTTCCTCACTGTAGGGATTCTAAGTCTTGGAAACCCTCATCAACTTCAAGAAGAACATGAAAAACTAAGAGCAACTGTGCTTCTTGTGATGCAATGGTAGTGTCTCTGCCCTTGCTCCAGAGGTGTGTAATAACATCTCTGAGACAGGTTGATTAGAAAGCATCTGGAGTCACCTCTTCCATTCAGTAAGATCATGGCTGATCCTGGAGACCCATTCTCCTTGTTGCCTAAAACCCATGATTCACTAGTAGTCCAAAACTGTGTCAATCCTAGTGAAAGATATCCTCGTATTGGAAGCAGTTCAGAGAATGTTCACTAGGCTCACCTAGTGGAGGGACTATATGGAGGGACTGCATTCTGAGGGGATGTTGAGTAGATTGCGCCTGTACTTGTTGGAATTTAGAAGAATGAGAGGTGACTTTATTGATCTATATGATCCTTTGGGGGCTTGACAGGGTAGATGTGGAGAGGTTGTTTCGCCTTGGTGAAGAGTGTAGGAATCCAGAGTGTATAACCTCGAGTAAGGGGTCACACAGTTCAGATAGAGATGAGGAGGAGCTTCTTCTCCCCGTGAAATTGAAAATTCTTTAATGCAGACTGCTGTTGAGGCCAGGCCATTAAGATTATTCAAGGCTGAAAGTGATGGATTTTCAACTAAGAAGGGAATCAGGGGCAATGGGAAACTGGCAGGAAAATTGAGTTGAGGATTACCAGATCAGCCATGGTCTCATTCAATGGCAGAGCTGACTTGACGGGTTGAATGGCCTACTTTCATTACTATTCTTATGATCATACATCTAGCAGAATAATTTGCTAAGTTTCTGTCACCTATTTCCTGCTCTAAGTTTGTTCTATTTGAATCTGCCCTCAGGTTTACATCTTCTGTTAATCTAATTTAAAACCTCCTCAACAGTACCTCCAACATGCCATATGAGGATATTCATGCCTTAACCTATATCCAAAATGGAAAAAAAACAATGTGTGAAGGAACTTCAAGGGACTCCTGCACTTCTTGCCAGGTATTTTTTTGAACTGCTTGGCAGTTGCCCATTCCTTTCTGCCTCAATGCTCCTATAGTGTGGCATTACCATCTCTCTGAGCAATCTGTGTATGTGGCTCTTAGCCTTGTAGATGTACCAGTGACTCCAAACATTGTTCCCGATCTGAAACCTGGAGATTAAGCTTCTGCAGCTAGTGATGCACATATGATCATCTAGATCATCATGGTATCCACAAGTTCCCACATGTTACAAGGCACACATTCCACATGACTGACTGTCCTGCATACCATTATTTCACTTACATTAAATTTAATTTCATTTCATTTACTCATGTTACTTTATTTTGCTTTGCCTTGACTTATCTTCCCCTATTGTTTGTGATTCCTAATTGTCAGTTATTTAAAGACATCCTCCAACTGCAGTTTATCACCAGCCAAAGGACTAGCTAGGACCACTCAAGGATAAAGGAAGGAACTTGTGCTTGGAGGCAGAGGATGTGGGTGAAATCCTAAATGAGTACTTTGTGTCAGTATTCACCCAGGAGAAGGATATGGAAGATAGTAAGATTAGAATAGAGCATGCTAATATGCTAGAGCATTTGAGATCAAGAAAGAAATGGTGTTGGGCCTCCTGAAGAGCATGAAAGCAGATAAGTCCCCAGGGCCCGATGGTATCTACCCCAGGTTATTGAGACAGGCAAGTGAGGAGATTGCATGGGGCCTTGACCAAGATCCTTGCTAGCCAGTGGAGAGTTCCCGGCGGACTGGTGAGTAGCTAATGTTGTTTCTCTGTTCACCATCCTGACTTAGAAGTACATTACTGTTCCTTCAGTGTCGATCTGTCAAAATGTTGGATTTCCCTCCTTAATGGCATTGTGGGTCAACCCACAGCAGGTGGACTACAGCATTTCAAGGAAGCAGCTCACTCCCACCTTCTCAAGGGCAGCTAGGGACAGGCAATAAATGCTGCCCAGCCAGCGACACCCACAGTCCAGGATTGAATAAAACAAAGAATGTAATCTTGCAACTTTATAAATCAAAAACTTTGATATCATACCCAGCATCAAATTCCTTTGTAGTACTGTCACTATACACTGGCTACTAGTCCTCCATTGCCATAAATTTTATCTTCAAGTTGAAATCTCTTCACACTGTCTCTTAATGTCCACACCCATTCCAACCAAACCACCCGCTCACCAGCAATGCATTTAGCTCATTCAGTCTTGCTTTCTGGAACTCTCTTCCTAAACTAAACCACAGAAATGTTACTGTGGTAGAGGAGGCCATTCAGCCCTTTTTGCACATAGCATATCAATCAAATGAACATCATTATTTATTGCCAGTTTCCTGCTTCTTCCTGATACATGTACACATTATTTTTACCCAAATAATCATACAATACCCTCTAAAATACATCAAACAAATCCGCTTCCACCATAGTTCCAGGCAGTGCATTCCGTATTCTAATTACTTGCTGAGTGGAAAATGTTTTGCTTGCCTCACATTTACTCCTTCTACAAATCACTTTAAAGCTATGCCTTCTGGCTCTTGATCCTTTCACTAAGTGGGTCTGCTTCAACTGCAGCACTCTCTTCAAGACTCACCTCTTCAATCAAGCCTTGCTGCATCACCAATATATCTTTCCAACTATATACCCGTCCGACCCATTTCCTGCACTTCTGCCCTCATCCTTTCTCTTCCCTTCCCCAACAGCTGTCCTCAGTTATCATCCCACCACCGTTCACATCCAAAGGATCAATAGCTGCCATTTCTGCTACCTCCAGTGGGATGCCACCATATATTCCCCTCCCACCCTTGTCAGATTTCCACAGGAACCGTTCCCTGCAGGACACACTGGTCCACTCCTGGTCCTCTCCCAACACCTCTTTCCACTCCCAAGGACCTTCCCCTGCAATCAGAGAAGGTGTGATGCCTGCCTGTTTAATTCTTCCCTCCTCACTATTCAAGACCCAAACACACCTCGCAGATGAAGCAGCAATTTACACTGTACTTCTCTCAGTCTAGTGTACTGTATTTGCTGCTCATAATGTGGTCACCTGTACACTGGGCAGACAAAATGTAGACTGGGTGACTGCTGCACGAAACACTTACATTCTGTTCACAAAAAATGACTCTGAACTTTTGGTTGTCTGCTACTTAACACATCATCATGTTCCCCAATCAATGTCTCTATCTCGGGCTTGCTGCAGTGTTCATTATCCCCTTCAATAATTTTAGGACCTGAATGCCTTCTCCCATGACTTTACCCTAACCCCACACACTAGACCTTGACATGACTAGTTTGTATTCAGCACTGCCAACCCATTTTCACCCACCCATTGTCCCCATCATCATGTATTTAGCTGCTCCTCTTCCCTAGCTTACTACCAATAATCCCTTTGTCTACCTAATGTTTCTTACACTCTCTCTCGGTTCCCTCTCCACCTATCCACTCACTCCTGCAAATGAAGCCAGAGAACACTGATAGAGTGTTAAACAAGTACTTCACATCTGCCTTTGCTCAGGAGATGGAGGAAGTAGGCACCAAATTCAAGAAGATGATGGACTGTGCGGTCCTTGAGTAGTTTGGTATCAGCAGTGAGGAGGTGTTGGAAGTTTTGATGGAGTTAAAAGTGGATAAATCCCCAGGTCCAGATGAGTTGCATCCCAGGCTTTTGTGGGAGATGAGGGAGGAAACCACAGGGCGCCCTGATCTAAATTTTTAATTCCTTTCTGAACACAGAGGAGGAGCCAGAGAACTAGAGGATAGCCAATGTAGTTCCACTTTACAACAAGGGTGGTAGAGATAGACCAGGGAACTGTAAACTATACAGGAAACTTACCTTTATCAGTTGTGGAAATCTCATAGCTCATAATAACAGGGAGGTAATTTTGGAGATATATAACTTTGGTTAGGCCACAGCTGGAATTTTGTGTGCAGTTCTGGTCACTGCACTATAGGAAGGATGTGACTGCACCGGGTTGGGGGGAGGGGGTTGGGGGGAGATGGTGGATGCAGAGGAGATTCACCAGGATGTTGCCTGGGAAGGAGCACTTTAGCCATGAAGAGAGGCTGGATAAGCTCGAGTTGTTTTCTTTGGAGCAGAGAAAGTTTGGGGGACCTGGTAGAGGAGCATGGAAAGAATGCACAGAAAGCAGCTGCTCCCCTTAATTGAAGGGGCAATAATAAGGGTGTGTAGTTTCATGGTGATAGGCAGGACATTTAGAGGGGATTTGAGGAAACATGTTTTCACCCAGAGGGTGGTGGGGTTATGGAATGCACTCTCTGGGAGGGTGGTTGAGGCAGGAAATCTCAGAACCTTTAAAAAGTACACAGATGAGGACATGTCATAACATTCAAGGCAATGGACCACATGCTGGAAAGTGGGACTAGTGTAGATTTAGTGTATTTTTGGTGGTACAGACTTGATGGGCCAAAGGGCCTGTTCTGTACTGTATGATTCCATGATTCCTCCCCTCCCCCCGTAACGTCATCAACATAAATACTACCTTTTCGTAGCTACCATCAGTTCTGAAGAAGGATCACTGGACTTGAAATGTTAACACCTTTTCTTTTCACAGATGCTGCCAGACCTGTAGAGTCTCTCCAACAATTTCTGTTTTTGTTTGTTAGTAATATATCCTTCTTTGACTCCACATACACTTTTTCCAATGGGCTACAGTGTTGTTACAGCACAATGGTTTGATGCTGTTCTGCAAAGAATTTAGCTCCATAAAGTGAAGGCTGGAGAGTAAATGTGTAATGTCACTGGTCAAACAAACAGACAAGTGGGATAGACACCGGGAGAGATTGGGGAACTTTAAGAATTGATGTTCTGGATGGACTTGATGGGCTGAATGGGCTCCTTCTGTGATGTAATGAGTAAGATCCTGCAACTTGAATTCAATAAAGAAAATACTCCAGCTTCTGTCAGCAGCCTCTATTCAACTCCAGAACAATATAGTCTGGATGAATACAATTAACAGATTGAATAGAATTCTATTTCTAAGGTAAGTCTATTGCTTAGATACTTGTAACTGACTTCATGACCATGGCAACGGAAATGCCCTACAAGGCACAATTCTAACACTTCTGCACAAATCAGAACAGATTCTCATTGTTTGCCCAGAAATTAAGCCAAAGGTTCCTCCATAGAGTACTGGCTGGGATTGACAGACACAGACTGTGCTGCATGACTCTCTGAGTCTATAACTGAGCAGGGGAATCTAAAGATCTGATCTCCAGGATTAAAAACGTGGGTCTTCACCATTCACA
The DNA here is from genome assembly GCF_021869965.1 of Rhincodon typus. Taxonomy (NCBI): domain Eukaryota; kingdom Metazoa; phylum Chordata; class Chondrichthyes; order Orectolobiformes; family Rhincodontidae; genus Rhincodon; species Rhincodon typus. The sequence continues at coordinate 43,626,909 of NC_063358.1, forward strand.
CAATAAGGTCTGCAAGAGAATTCAGATATGTGCCTGACTAATTAATCTCCACACTGGAGTGGAGTGCACTGGAAATCAAGCCCCATTATTCCACCAGTTATCATGAGGTTGCAATATGACCATTTCAATCACTAAGAATGGTTAATGCCTAATCATTTAAGCTTAACAAAAAAAAACTCGCATCAGGTTTCATTAATGCACGAGAAACCAAGAATTTATTTATTGTAACAAATGTATCTTTTCGCAAGTGGTAAAAATGGATTATTACAGAATCCCTACAGTGTGGAGGCAGGCCATTCGACCCATCAAGTCCACACTGACTCTCCAAAGAGCATCCTACCCAGGCCCATCACCCTACCTTATCCCTGTATCTCCCATGGCTAACCCACCTAGCTCGCACTATCCTGAACACTACAGGCAATCCACCTAACCTGCACATCTTTGGACTGTGGGAGGAAACTGGAGTACCTGGCGGAAACCCACACACACATGGGGAGAGTGTGCAAACTCCACACAGACAGTTACCTGAGGCTGAGAATTGAACCCAGGTCCCTGGTGCTGTCTGGCAGCAGTGTTAATCACTGAGTCACCACGCTGCCCAAATTCAAACTGTACCCCCCTTTAAAATCCAATACCCACACATTTGATGCACCATTCACGAATATTCACAAATAAGATGGATGTAACTGACAAGACTGTCAGTTTTGCAGAAAGCCATAGGCAGAAAATATAAACACACAAAGTCCAAATGACAAGGGATAAATGGAGTGACCTTCTCACAGCTCTTTTGGTGTCAATTGCATCAATCTGGAATTTAGTCATTAGTCAATTAAAGTATTTTGCATGAGTGAGAAGTTCGTCTTTCAGACTCTTTTAAGGTAGTATTCTTCCACTCACAGAGGTGGGAGAGAGAGCTGAATAACTTGCAGGCTTTCAGAGATCTGAAAGTAACCTACTTTGTTCACTCATTTCTGTGACAAAACTGCTACTTAAAACCAACCCAAAAGCCTTGTTCAGACATAGTAAGATTTTCCGAAGAAGGGTCCCAACCCGAAACATCAGCTTTTCTGCTCCTAAAATGGTGCCTGGCCTGCTGTGTTCCTCCAGCTCCACACTGTGTTATCAAAAGCCTTGTCGGCCAGTTTCTTTATTTTCAACACAAAAGCACTTGCTAGTCTCACTAAAGTATCAAAAATCCAGTGTCCTAGAAGTTACATGCCCTTGAGTAACACACAGCTTGCGACTGAATTCATAATTCTAATTCTACTTCGAGATATTAAAAAATCAAGTTCTCTCTCTGCAATACCATAGTCAAACCTTCCATTTTCCAGTTCATATTTCAAATAAAACACTAGCAGTCCTTACAGGACTCCACCCTTGGAGAGATGAAACACTGTTTAAAACTAATTTAATCACAAATTAAACATGATATATACAATAAAACAAACAAAAATGTATTCAATCATCCGTACCCATTCTTTATGCAGGATTTGTAAACATTCTTGATTATACATGTGCAGTTATATTATTCTTTCTAATGATATGAACAATTCTTGTATTATAAGGTTCAATTGAAAAATTCCATCGAAATAAGTTCACATTTCAAGTTTTATTTTCTTCTACAAAAGCCAAGGGACTATGGTCAGCATATGGTCTCTGTCAATCTCCATTACTCTTATCACTCAATATACTTGTTCTTTCTTTTCTCCCTCTCTGCAACAATATTGTTCTCACATGTCAGGGGTGTGTAAGTTAGATGGATTAGACATGGTGAAATGCAGGGTTACAGGGAAAGGGTAGGGGGATGGGTCTGGGTGGGATGCTTTTCAGAAGGGCAGTGTGGACTTGTTTCGCCAAATGGCCTGTTTCCATGCTGTAGGGATTCTATGAGAATTCTATTCTATGTTTATGTGACATAAGTGATTCTCTTCCTATGATCTGGAGTATCTACCAGACAAGTCAATTTACTAAACCTCCTAACTACCTTGCATGGACCACTGAATGTTGCTTTCAGAAGTTCACCTTGTAAAGATAATAACACTAACATTTCACCTTACCGTTCTAGTTCCCAATATTTGTCCATTCTTTCATCTGTGCCCATGAGTTTATAAGTGCTTCTGTGCTACTTTGCATGCACTTATGAGTGTCTCTAGAAACATAAGCACATACTTAAACACTGAGCCATGTTTATCTTAAAAACATTTCCTTGACCAACTTAAACAGATATCTTATGCCAAAGGTCAATTTCAATAGACTAAACCCAATAGATTCAGTTGGGGAATCTCTGGTAAAATATTAATATGCCAGTTTGAATTACATATTTAGGTTTTCCCACTACCTGTTAAGCAATGTTCCCTCTAAGCTGCTTGCCTGCACACACATGTAACTGCTCCAATGTTCTGCACTTGGCAATTGGCGTTGGAAGTTACTGCTGTACGTGGGCCTCGGAGGCCTGTGCAGTCAGTAAGAAAACTAGAGGAATGCTTCTGGCATGTATGGAATAAAAACAGAACTTTTGTGGTTCTCCAGTAACTTCTGTTTTTATTTCAGGTCGCCAGCATCTGCAGCCCTTTATTTCCATCTGACATATTTTATTGAACTGTGCTACATTTTTATAAAGTCTCGGCCATACCAAATATTTGTATACAAATGCATGAGCTTTCTATATTCCTAAATGTCCTGCCACAGAAATTCATGTACTACTTGCAACATCTCCTTACAATATTTGGTCAGTACAACTATCTGATGAGTAACTGAAGATTCCTTTTCTGCAGATCTGAAAAACTGTCTCCACTTTCTTATGTCTTAAAACCCAAGAACTCCTTCATCCTCAGTTTTAGTTTGGGCTGACTACATTAACTTGCTTAACTCTGGATCTGTATTCTGAGACCCAATTAGTGAACACATCCTTTGAATTATTCCAATCCTTATAGAAAGTTTTAGCTACTCTAACTTCTGCCTGGGTATTACCTTGACCTCTAGTGATGGATTTTGTTTAGCCATTGCTCTGGTCACCATACACAATGGAAAAATACCTGGAACTTGTTCCTGTGCTCATTCCAATTTTTATAACATCACTTGGACCTTCTAAGATTAAAGTTGCAGCTATAACTCTCACTCCAGCAATATCATTACCTAGGACTAAGTCAACTCCATCCATGGGTCATTTCTGAACAACATCTACTATCACTGTTCCTTACCAGTTGCATTCTAAATGGACTTTGTGCAATAAAAGGAGGATCTACTCTCCAATTATCTTGTGAATTAAGTCAGAAGTCACACATCACGAGGCTATAGTCCAACAGGTTTATTTGGAAACACTCTCATACACAGTCTCACACACACACACTCTTTCACACACATGCACACACACACACACAAACACACACACATCTATGGAGTGATTCATTTCATCCAAGATGTTTGTTTATTTGCAGATACTTTCTGTTTTGTTATATTTGTAGTCGGTCAGCATGGCATCTTATAAATTCCAGCTTTCCAAATAAAACCAGTCTGATTCCAGATTTAAACTCTGAGACAGATTCAGAAAAAAGGCTCACACCTATAATTCAGTGTCTGACCTGAGATGTCACCTTTTGTAAATTCCTGTGGCTTTGCCTGATTGTTATGACAGTATAGCACTGACATTGACTTATAAACACTTTACACAGCGTCTAACACTCTTGGTCACCTCCAGAGACTTATCATCTGACACTTCACTCACACCAGTTGTATGATCTTTTGATCTCTCTGCCCTTGTTCTTTCTGCCTATCAACTCTGTGTCCATGTGCTCTACTCTCTCACTGCACCTGATGAAGGGGCTGCACTCCGAAAGCTTGTGTGATTCCAATAAGAGATATTAAGAACTGCCGATGCTGGAGTCAGAGATAACACAGTGTGGACCTGAAGGAACACAGCAGGCCAGGCAGCTTCAGAGGAGCAGAAAAGCTGACATTTCAGGTCGGGGCCCTTCTTCAGAAATGGGGAGGGGGAAGGGGGCTCTGAAATGGGGCTGGGGAAGGTAGGTGGGATGGTGATAGGTGAGAGCAGGTAGGCAGTGGTGGGGTTTGGTCAGTGAGGTGGGAGGAGGGGATAGGTGGGAAAGAAGACGGACAGGTCAAGGAGGCGGGGATGAGAGGGAGGGTTGGCCATGGGATGAGGCCGGGGGTGGGGAGATTTTGAAACTAGTAAAGTCCACATTGAGGCCATTGGGTTGTAGGCTCCCAAGGCAGAATATGAGGTGCTACTCCTCCAGTTTCCAGGTGGCATCGTTGTGACACTGGAGGAGGCCCAGGATGGACATGACATCCAGGGAGTGGGAGGGGGAATTGAAGTAGTTTGCGACTGGAAGGTGTTGTCGTTTGTCATGAGCAGAGCACAAAAGCTCTATAAAGCGGTCTCCAAGCCTTTGCTTGGTCTCACCGATGTAGAGGAGGCCACATCGGGAGCAGCGGATGCAGTAGACCACATTAGCGGATGTGTAGGTGAACATCTGTCTGATGTAGAAGGTATTTTGGGTCCTTGGATGGTGGTGAGAGGGGAGGTATAGGGGCAGGTGTAGCACTTCCTGTGGTTGCAGGGAAAAGTGCCGGGGTTGTGAGGCTAGTGGGGAGTGTGGAGCGGACGAGGGAGTCATGGAGAGAGTGGTCCCTACAGAAGGCAGATAGGGGTGGGGACGGAAATATATCCTTGGTTGTGGGGTCAGATTGCAGGTGGCGGAGAATGATACAATATGGGTTCCTATTACATAAGGTAGTGAGTTTTTAATTTCCGCTGAGAACAATTTCTTTACGACCAACTTTGGTGGTATAGTGGACAGTGAAGAAGATTAGCTAACATTACAAAAAAATCTTGATCAATTGCATCAACAGGCTGAAGAGTGCTAGATGGAGTTTAATTTGGATAAATGTGAGGTATTGCATTTTCGTAAAACAAACAAGGGAAGGACTTATACAATTAAAAGTGCGGCCTTGCATAGAGCTGTAGAACAGAGAGACCTAGGGGTTCAGGTATATAATTTTGTGAAGTTTGTGTTGCATATAGATAGGGTGGTTAAGAAGGCATTCAGCAGGCCAGATCTTTGTGTGTAGGACGTTATTTTGCGGTCGTACAAGATGTTGGTGAGGCCTCTTCTAGAGTAGTGTCCAGTTCTGGCCACTCTGTTATATGAAGGATATTACTAAGCTGGAGAGGGTTCAGAAGAGATTTATCAGGATTTTGCTGGGAATGGAGGTTTTGAGTTATAAGGAGAGGCTGGATAGGCTAGGACTTTTTTCACTGGAGTGTAGGAGTTTGAGAGGTGACCTTATAGAGGTTTATAAAATCATGATGGGTATGGATAAGGTGAATGGCAGGTATCTTTTCCCTAGGGTGTGGGAATTAAAGATGGGAGACATATTTTTAGGGTGAGAGGAGAAAGATTGACATGAGGGGCAATTTTTATTTACACAGACAGTGATTTATGTGTGGAATGAATTTCCATAGGAAGTGGTGGATTCAGATAAGTTACAGCATTTAAAAGACATTTAGATAATTACATGAATAAGAAATGTTTGGAGGGATATGGGCCAAGCGCAAGCAGGTGGGATTGGTTTAGTTTGGGATTACGGTTGGCATGGACTGGTTGGACCCAAGATTCTGTTTCCATGCTGTATGACACTATGACTCTAAGAGCTGCACGTGTGGCTTCAGCTTCCAACACTCACGTCCACCTGTCAAAATTGTTTTGCTTAATACTTTCAAATTCGATATAGGTTTGCCTGGCTGTTTCCTTATATTCAGGAACCTTTGCTTATATGCCTCAGGCACTACCTCATGCAGTAACTATAGTTTTTTTTATAGTGTCCTAATCCCTTGAAATTCCCTCTGACAGCACATAATTCCGTGCTTTACATGTCAAATTATTCTGCATTAGTGGTGCAATAAAGATTCTGAAGAAGAGTCATACTCGACTTGAAGTGTTAACTCTGTTTCTCTCTCTCCAGATGCTGCCAGACCTGCTGAGTTTCTCTGGCATTTTTCGTATTTGTTCCAGTCTTTTTTTGCCCAACTCAACTGTCTCGCCATTTTCTCAAATTAAATGAAGAACACCTCCACGTCCCTTTCCTCAAATTTTGGTAGGGCCTGTGCAAACGTAAACATTTTCTTACTAGACTTTAGATTGAGACTCAGATTTTTTCACCAGAGACTACACCAGTACGTGGCAACAAGGTGCAGGGCTGGATGAACACAGCAGGCCAAGCAGCATCATAGGAGCAGAGAGGCTGACGTTTCGGGCCTAGACCCTTCATCAGAAAAGGGGGAGGGGAAGGGGGTTTTGAAATAAATAGGGAGAGAGTGGGAGGCGGATAGAAGAGGGATAGAGGAGAGGATAGGTGGAGAGGAAACAAACAGGTCGAAGAG
>NC_063358.1:43633711-43635037 GCF_021869965.1 Rhincodon typus
TTATTGCGTGGACGGGGTGTGAGGGATGAGGTGCGGGAGATGTGGGAGACACGGTTGAGGGCGTTCTCGACCACCGAGGAGGGGAAGTTACGGTCCTTGAAAAACGAGGACAACTGAGATGTACGGGAGTGGAATGCCTCATCCTGGGAGCAGATGCGGCGGAGGCGAAGGAATTGGGAATAGGGGATAGCATTTTTGCAGGAAGGTGGGTGGGAGGAGGAGTATTCTAGGTAGCTGTGGGAGTCGGTGGGCTTAAAATGAATATCGGTTTCGAGGTGGTTGCCCGATATGGAGACAGAGAGGTCCAGGAAGGGGAGAGAGGTGTTAGAGATGGTCCAGGTAAATTTAAGGTTGGGGTGGAAGGTGTTAGTGAAGTGTATGAACTGTTCGAGCTCCTCGTGGGAGCACGAGGCGGCGCCGATACAGTCATCAATGTAACGGAGGAAGAGGTGGGGTTTAGGGCCGGTGTAGGTACGGAAGAGGGATTGTTCCACGTAACCTACAAAGAGGCAGGCGTAGCTTGGGCCCATGCGGGTACCCATGGCTACCCCCTTTGTCTGTAGGAAGTGGGAGGAATTGAAAGAGAAGTTGTTGAGTGTGAGGACGAGTTCGGCTAAGCGGATGAGGGTGTCAGTGGAGGGGGACTGGTCGGGCCTGCGGGACAGGAAGAAGCGGAGGGCCTTAAGGCCATCTGCATGGGGAATGCAGGTGTAGAGGGACTGGACGTCCATGGTAAAGATGAGGTGTTGGGGACCGGGGAATTGGAAGTTCTGGAGGAGGTGGAGGGCGTGGGTGGTGTCACGGACATCGGTAGGGAGTTCCTGGACCAAGGGGGAGAAAATGGAGTCGAGATAGTTGGAGATCAGTTCGGTGGGGCAGGAGCAGGCGGAGACAATGGGTCGACCAGGGCATTCAGGTTTGTGGATTTTGGGAAGGAGATAGAAGCGGGCAGTGCGAGGTTGGGGAACGATGAGGTTGGAGGCCGTGGGTGGGAGGTCACCTGAGGTGATGAGGTTGTGGATGGTTTGCGAGATGATGGTTTGGTGCTCAGGGGTGGGGTCATGATCAAGGGGGCGGTAGGAGGAGGTGTCGGAGAGTTGGCGTCCGGCCTCGGCGATGTAGAGGTCAGTGCGCCATACTACAACTGCACCTCCCTTGTCCGCGGGTTTTATGGTGAGGTTGGGATTGGAGCGGAGGGAGCGGAGGGCTGCACGTTCTGCGGGGGAGAGGTTGGAGTGGGTGAGAGGGGTGGAGAGGTTGAGGCGATTGATGTCTCGACGGCAGTTGGAGATGAAGAGGTCGAGGGAGGGTAGGAGGCCTTGGGGT
>NC_063358.1:43635137-43767287 GCF_021869965.1 Rhincodon typus
TGTCCAAGCGTGAGCGGTATTCGTTGATCTGTGGGTGAAGGGGGACAAAGGTGAGCCCTTTACTGAGGACTGACCGTTCGTCCTCAGTAAGGGGTAGGTCTGGAGGGATGGTGAAGACTCGGCAGGGCTGGGTGCTGCTGTCTCCTCTGGAGCTGCTGGCTGTGGAGGTGGTGGGCGGAGCTACGTCGGCGTCGGCTGTGGGCGGAGCTGTGTTGGCGTCGGCTGTGGGCGGAGCTGCGTCGGCGGTGGGCGGAGTTGTGCCGGTGTCGGCGGTGGGCGGAGTTGCGCCGGCGGTGGGTGGAGTTGCGTCCGCGTCGGTGATGGGCGGACCGGCGTCGGAGGTAGGAGGAGCGGGGTAGGCGGCGGCAGTAGCGGTGAGGGTGGTGGCGACTTCAGTGGCGGTGGCAACGGCAGCGATGGTGCTTGCTGTCCCGGAAGTGGGGAACCCGGCGGTGGCGGATGTGACGTCATCTGTGGGTTCTCCGATAGTGGCCTCATGGCCAATGGCGGCGGACCCATTGTGGGGAAGGTCCTGGGTACGGCTGGGGATTTGGGGGGTGGAGGAAGCCCGTTTTCGGTGGTAGGCACCAGTAAGTTTACTGTACTTACGGTTTTTAGTGTCCAATAAAGCTGAGTAGAATTGGGAGTTCAGGTTGTGGATCCTACGTAGAATAAAAAACAGGAGAGGTCCTTTGCAGGTCTGGGAGAGGGAGGCTCTGAGCTGGGGTAGGCTTGATTGTAGTGCCTGGAGATGCCGGCGCATTGCTGCAAGTGTGTGTTTCAGGAGTCGCAGGGAGAAACGCTTCTGAAGGATCTCAACGCCATGAGTGTAGATATTATCACGGTTGGGGCCAAATTGGGAAGGCTTGAATGTGGATTGTAGTCCATTGGGGATGATCTGGTTCCGTAGGCAGGTGCTAAGGAAGGTGATGTGGCTGTAGTACCTGGTTTGCTTCAGGACGTGGTCGAGTAGTTTCAGGGCCGAAGAGATTACGAGAGAGTTGCAGTGGGAGAGAGATCCCTTGAGGTTTGTCCGGAGGGAGGAGGGTAACTTCTTCAGGTTAGGCATCCTTAGAACCAGTACGTGCCATCTCCTGTTTCAATGGCATCATTTTAAGCCAACATTCATGTTCTTCCTCTTCTCTTCATCATTGCAATGCTAATTCTAATTTTCTACCTTACATTTCTCTTTCTTTTGTTTTTCTGCTCTTTGGAATTCTATCTCCAGCTTTTTCATCTTTTGTTCATGCTCAAGTTGCTTTAACTGTAACTGAATTTCACCTGATTCCAATGTTTCACTACTGGAACCTCCAGGGTATGTGTAATGCTAGTACCACCATTATTTCTGCCTTCCCAGCTCTTGTCAGGCAATGCTACCTCCAGTTTACTTGTTAATTCAATCGACCTGGGTTTTGGAAGTTCATATGAGTGTTAGGGACAACTGTGTCACCTGCAGGAATTCCTCTGCCATTTCCAGCACCATTTCTAAATGCATTATGGAAGTTGACATTCTTTTTAACTTGTTATTTACTAATTCCACACCCAAATCTTTGTTGCTCCTGTTTCAAAATTGATTCCTGATGAGCCCACAAACTTTATCAAACTTCACTGGGGTACCCTGCTGGAAATCAGGCACCACTGTTCCATACAAAAATTAAACACTTTATAAAAGTATACAAAAGTCCCCAGTTTACCTGTTTTTATTGACTCAGGTTGATAGAAAGCATAGACCAGTTTCTGTACATAACAAGAATCACTACTCATTACAAATAAATAGATTTTAGCTACAGGTAAACAATTATCAGTAGTCAATATGTAATTGTACTAGGTAAAACTCTAACCTCCTTATAAAACTCCTTATACACACATACACAGAGAAAAAAAAGCAGATGTTCTAGATGGAGGGAAAAACTGGGAAGGCTGTTCAAAAGTCTCTGCCCAGAGGGTTCTCTGGGATGATCTTTTTGGCTTGTCAAGACCCACTGCTCCTTGATCTCTGTTCTCCTGGTATTTTTTACTGGCTTGCATGACTAGGCAAAGAATGACTAGTTTATAAATTTTTTGAAGTCTTTCAGTAACTGGTTAGAAGCCACAGCTTACAGTGACACTAGGGAAAACAAACTGGCTTGCTTCATGCTTTAGGTATTTTTTTTACTGATGAGAAAAAAGATGCCACTGACCTCCCTGGAGGTCCAAAGGCTTCTGATGATATTATTCATACTCACAAGCTGTTCAGCTAGCTGGCAGCAAATCACACAATTGTTGGCAGGTAGAACACCATTGTCATCAACAACTGGTCAGCACTCCACAGACCAGCCAACTACTTGTTATGAGCCAAATCTCTCTTTGCACATACCTCATGGTTCCAATCCGTCTGCAGTAATCTTCCCTAATGCTTGAATAAACAGCTGTTGAAGCAGTACTTAAGATGAGTGCCAATAACCTGCTTTTTGTAAGTGCAGTAATCCTTCCCACCGTCCTTGGCTTTTAAAAGTCTTTTTCCCATTTCAGTTCATAATCAAAAATACAGAAAAAAGACACAGTATTTACGTATAACTTCCTTTAATGTTTGGAGCACCCAGTCTCTCTTGTATTGCCATCATTATCTATGCTAATATATTAATTATCTTTGCCTTCTTTGTTATTTCAGGAAATCTCACCTTTAACTCCTTTGCCAATTCTACAACCATAGCCTTAGTCAAGTCTTATAAAACTGTCATGGCCCTAATCCCTGGTGATACAATGCATTGGGTCCCTCTGAGTTATACATCTCCCTACTCTACATATTGCTGACCACTTCATTCAGAACAACTGTTATTGCACGGATGCCAGGGAAAGAATAGGGATATTCAAGAGGGGCAATGGTATTAGCAGGACCTATTGCTCCATTATGCACCTTGTTCCTCTTGTTTTCAGATGCTGCAGCAGGCTCTCAACATAGACATCAATTCATGGTACATCCTGCATGGAAGTCAGATATCATGCTGGCACACTTACATTTGGAGCTGCACAAAGATTCAAACAAACAGGTGTAGTACAAAACCTATGACATACAATGAGCTATCAACTGTGCCACCACAATGCTCTCAAAATGTTTTTTGTTTTTTTTTTCTCTCTCCCACTCTGTCTCAGTGTAATCCCTGGTTCTGCAGCTGGGGTGGAGGGACCTGCTTGACACAAGTCTGTTAGCCCTGGAGGATTGGTCAGGAAATCCAGGGGTGTTTGTGTCCAGATGAGCCTAACATGTTGAATGTCTGGACCCTCCTCCAAGAGTCGGAAAGGGGATGTGCAGATGGAAGGTGGAGGACCTGACCACCACTCCAGTGTGGGACTGGGTGACTCCTGACACCACTCAACAGCATCTACCCCCCCTCACCACCCATCTTTATGAGGAAGGACAGCTAGAATGTGTGCCTTTGGCCATGAGGACCAATTGCTGGAGAGATGCAATGCTGGTGTCTGTACCTGAGGGTGCTGGACATGTGTCTCAATGGCATCTGCCCACTTCTGGTGGACTTATTGATGTGAGACTGTTGGGGTGGTTCAAGAGACAGAGTGAGGGAAGATGTTTCTAGCAATAGTGAGCCTTGGTTGTAGGTGGGTTTTACAAGCAGAGATAGAGTGAGGTTGAGAAAGCAGAGAAGTTCGTGGCATTTAAGCTGGTGGCGAGGAGAAATCTCATGGCACAGCTGGCCGTTCCTCCAGACCTTGAAGACAGCAATGACCTGGATGGCCACCTCGGACCAGGCTGCCAGTTTCTGTGATATGGTCTCCAGGTAAAGGATACATGGCAGGCCATATGGTATACATACACACACGCGTCACAAAACTGAGCAAAGCCACTGACTTCTCCACCTCATACTCCCTTAACGTCTGCTTCTTTTGGAGGCTTCTTTTCTCCATGATCAGGAGCCTGTCATGTTGGAGGTGGATCTCTTAGTATCCAGGATCCAGGCTATCACAGTCTCCGTTTGCTGCTGGGGCCAAGTCTGCGCTGTGCTCCCCAGAATGGGGCTCTAATTCTAGAAATGACCCCTCAACAGCCGGATGGGTGTATCTGAGTTTGTTCAGAATGTGGGAGAGGTAGGTGCCAGTGCATCTTCTGAGTCGCTGTTGCTGAGAGGTGAAAATTTAATATCCGAATGGCTGGTGCCTGGACTCTGTCAGGTTCCAGGTGTCAAGGAGCACAGGACAATTCCCCATCTGATGCTGCGTGCCTACTCAGGCAGCTTTCTCACTCTGTTGACTTTTTCACTCCAGCCTTCCCATCAACTTCCCTTTTCCCAGTAACCTGGAAGCTTCTTCCTCAGCAATGCTGAAAATCTTGAAGTCTGTCTTGCCTTCACCTTTTCCTTCCGGCTCTGGGCCTGCTTATCAATGTATGAGGTTGTATCCACTCAAGCCAAACTGTCACATGCTTTGGCCTCAAGTGCCAAGCTGCCCTGAGGCTGATTACATATTCACCTGCCTAAACATACTTACATAAACAAGGTTTGATGCTCACATTACAGACAGTGCCATGCCAATTTGGCCCTTTCCTCAGTAGATCGGAGGAAGTCATCGAATCTCTTCCAGCACTGCCCCAAACATCTTAGTAGGCCTCATGGTAGCTGACCACCTTGATAATCTTGGTCCAGGGGTTCTGTCAGGTCATCAGGTGGGTCATGTGGGTCTCTAGTATTTGCCTGAGAAGTAGCACTGAATCATGGAACTTGTCTTTTATAGAATTATACTTGTGAAACCCTTAGATGTGATTGGGGAAGGTGCAATAGATTTTAATGACAGCACAAATCATTGAGGATAAGCTGGAAGGCAGCAGAGGGTTATGAAGGGCTGTAAAAGCAAATTGACTTGACTAATCCACAAAACGTAAAGCCATGAAAGCCCTGATGCAGAGACTTCCTGCCTACCCCAGTAAATACTTTAAAGCCTGCACCAAGCTGCTGGATTGTTAATGGGAATACTCCAATGGAAAGCCATCCCAGCCCTATTCCTGCATTTGTTTCAAGAGCACACCACTGGCTGTTTAAATGTATGTATGAAACATGGGGTGGTGGGGCCTGGCTCCTGATACAAAGGCAAGAAGTGGTGCCCTTCTATGTTTCCATCAGGAATGGCAAGGTCTTCAGCACTTTGTATCTCACAGGCGGAATGCAAAGAATTTAAAACTTAAATAAGATGACAGAATGAAGAAACAAAAAAAAGAATGGTGAATGATGGAAATCAGAAACAAAAGCAGAAATTGCTAAAAAAGTTCAGCAGGTCTGGCAGCATCTGTGGAGAGAGAACAGAGTTAACGTCTCGGGTCCAGTGACCCTTCTTCAGACATGTACCCCTAGACTTTGGATACATAATCTGCATATAAATTTAAACCTCCAGTTGTATTCTGGACTGTTACAAAAACCCCATAGCTGAAATGAATTGCAAATAGGGCGGCACAATGGTTCAGTGGTTAGCACCGCTGCCTCACAGCACCAGGGATCTGGGTTTGATTCCTCCCTGAGGTGACTGTCTGTGTGGAGTTTACACATTCTCCCCGTGTCTGCTTGGGTTTCCTCTGGGTGCTCCAGTTTCCTCCCACAGTCTAAAGATGTGTAGACTAGGTGGATTGGCCATACTAAATTGCCCCATGGTGTTCAGAGATATCTAGATGAAATGGGTTATAGGGGGATGGTCTGTGTGGGATGCTCTGAGGGTCAGTGTGGACTTGTTGGGCTGAAGGGCCTGTTTCCACACAGTAAGGATTCTATAATCCTCATTTGGAACAGTGTGGACTTGTTGGGCTGAAGGGCTTGTTTCCACACTGTAGGGAATCTATAAATTACTGATTGGAGTTACTATCAATGCTCATCTTGCTAAAGTTCATCCAGCTTGTTCTTTAATACAAACAGCAACTTGAACAGGCATCTGTTTTATTGGGTGAAGGTCTAAAATTTCATTCAGCAGCCAGTCATCAGCCTTTGTATTTAAGTTTATCGCTATGTTGAATTTCAGATACATGTTGATGACTGAGTTCAGTATTTTGATGGAGTAGAGGATGATAATGCAAGATTGCAGATTGAAATCTTGACTGAATTCCTATCAAAGAATGATTCAAGCAGTGGTGGAGCTTCTCAATACAAATTGACATTTCTATTTTGGATGCACCAACAGTGCTTTCTCACAGGAGTTAGTGAAAGAACAATGACAGTATAGCATTTTTTCTGGAACAGCATTTATTATCTATCCCTAGTGTCCTTGAGAAAGAAGGCGGTGGTGAACATGCAGTCAACATGCTCTAGGGAGACCTACAATGTCATTAGGGAGGGAGTTCCAGGATTTTTACTCAGTGACAGTGAAGGAATAATGATATATTTTCATGTTTATAGTTCCATTTTTTTTTGTATTGAAGTATCAAGCTTCCATGAATCTCCTGGCCTTGCCCTTCAAGATGGAAGTGATCATGGGTTTGGAAGGTGCTGTCCAAGGAGCCTAGGGTGAATTTCCTGCAGTGCATCTAGTAGATAGTACACACTGCTGCTACTAAGCATAGGTGGTGGAGGGTGTGAATGTTTGTGAATGTGGCACCAATTAAGTAGGCTGCTTTGTTCGAGATCAAGTCAAGCTTCTCAAGTGTTGTTGGATCTGCACTCATCCATGCAAACGGGGAGTATTCCGTCACACTCTTGACTTATGCATTGTAAATAGTATATAAGCTTTGGTCAATTAGGTGTTTCTCGCTGCAAAATTCCTAGCCTCTGATCTGATTCATTCTTGTTGTACATGGCCTTTACCTGGCACCTGTGTGGCGTGAATGTTACTTGCCATTTGTCAGCTCAAGCCTAGATATTGTCCAGGTCATGCTGCATTTGGACATGGACTGCTTCAGTATCTGAGGTGTCATGAATGGTGCTGAACCTTGTACAATCACCAGCAAACATCCCCACTTCCAACCTGATGATGTAGGGAAAGTGATTGATGAAGCAGTTGAAGATGGTTGGGCCTAGGACACTAGCCTGAGGAACTCCTTGAGAAGATGTCCTGAGATGACCAATCTCCAACGACTACAAGGTTCCTTAAAGGCACACTTGGTCAAATGTAGCTTTGATGTCAAGGGCAGTCACTCTCTACAAAATCATGAGAGGTATAGACAGGCTGGATGGCAAGAAGCTTTTTTCCCAGAGTGGGGGACTCAATTACTGGGGGTCACGATTTCAAGGTGAGAGGGGAAAAGTTTAAGGGAGATACGCGTGGAAAGTTCTTTACACAGAGGGTGGTGGGTGCCTGGAATGCGTTGCCAGCGGAGGTGGTAGAGGCGGGCACGATAGCGTCATTTAAGATGTATCTAGACAGATACATGAATGGGCAGGGAGCAGAGGGATACAGATCTTTGGAAAATAGGCGACAGGTTTAGATAGAGGATCTGGATCGGCGCAGGCTTGGAGGGCCGAAGGGCCTGTTCCTGTGCTGTAATGTTCTTTGTTCTTTTGTTCTTTGTTCTCACCTCACCTCACCTCCGGAATTCAGCACCATTGTCTATGTTTGAATCAAGGCTGTATTGATGTCAGGATCTGAGTGGCCCAGGCATAATGTAAATTGGTCATCAGTGAGCAGTTACTGCTGAGCTGGTACTGCTTGATGGGACACTTCATCACACCCTCCACACTTTACTGATGATTGAGAATAGACTGATGAGGGTGATAATTTACTGGGTTGGCTTGATTCTTCTTGTTGTCCATGTACTTGTAGCAAGGAGTTCCAAAGACACTCAACTCTCAGAGATGAAATTCCTCCTTATCCCAATCTTAAATTGACACCCATTTATTCTGAGACTATGCCCTCTCGTCCTAGATTCTCTCGTAAGGGGAAACATCCTCTTAGTATTTTCCCAGTCAAGTCCCCTAAGAATTCTACATTATCTTAATGAGATCACCTCTAATTCTTCTAAACAACATGAGTAGTCCCAACCTGTTCAGCCTTTCATCATAAGACAATCCCAGGAAAGCCTAGGATCAGGAATACCAGGAATCAGAGGAGTAGGAAAGCTGATGTTTTGGGTTGAGACCCTTCTTCTGAAGAAGGCTCCCGACCTGAAATGTCAGCTTTCCTGCTCCTCTGATGCTGCCTGGCCTGCTGTGTTCCTCCAGCTCCATACTGTGCTATCTCAGACTCCAGCATCAGCAGTTCTTACTATTACTCTAGACAACCTTCTTTGAAATACTTCCAGTGAAATGATATTTTTCCTTTAAAAATGGGATCAAAACTGCTCACAGTATTCCCAGGAGTGGTCTCACCAGCACCAACTTGCACAGTGGCAGGAAAACTTCCCTACTGTTATACTCCAACCCTCTTGAAAATAGGGCCAACATTCTATATGCCTTCCTTGATTACCTGCTGCACCTATGTGCTGGCTTTCTATTTTGTGCCCAAGTATCCCTAAGTTTCTGAGATAACAAGGTGTAGAGCTGGATGAACACAGCAGGCCAAGCAGCATCAGAGGAGCAGGAAAGCTGACGTTTCAGGCCTAGACCCTTCTTCAGAAATGGGGGAGGGGAAGGGGGTTCTGAAATAAATAGGGAGAGAGGGGGAGGCGGATAAAGGAGAAGATAGGTGGAGAGGAGACAAACAGGTCAAAGAGGCAGGGATGGAGCCAGTAAAAGTAAGTGTAGGTGAGGAGTTAAGGAGGGGATAGGTCAGTCCAGGGAGGACGGACAGGTCAAGGGGGCGGGATGAGGCTAGTAGGTAGGAGATGGGGGTGGGGCTTGAGGTGGGAGGAAGGACAGGTTAGGGAGGTGGGGACAAGCTGGGCTGGTTTTGTGATGCGGTTGGGTGAGGGGAGATTTTGAAGCCTCCTGCAATGCCACAACGATGCCACCTGAAGGTTGCAGGAACAGCACCTCATATTTCGCTTGGGAACCCTGCAGCCCAGTGGTATCAATGTGGATTTCACAAGCTTCAAAATCTCCAGAAATTACATGGAATTAAAATTCCATCAGCTGCCATGGTCCCCAAAACTTTATCTGGGTCTCTGAATTAAGATTTCAGTAATAATACCACTATGCCATCACAAAACACTAGAGACAGCCTAAAGCTTTAAGAACATGCTCTATAATCAAACCCGGATGTGAATTATAGGTTATTTCCATTTCCTTTCACAGCAGTCCTTGGAAGTCCAAGTGGTGGTGGTGGTGGTAGAGGGCTGTTTTTCAGACTGGAGGCCCATGACCAGTTATGTTCCAGATGGATCAGTTATAGGTCCACTTTTGTTTGTCATTTATATAAATAATTTGGATGAGAACATGGCAGGCATCATTAGTAAGTTTGCAGATGACACCTAAACTGGTGGCGTAGTGAACAGTAAACATGGTGACTTAAGATTATAGAGATCTTGATCAATTTGGTCAATGGGTCAAGGAGCGGCAGATCGAGTTTAATTTGAATAAATGTAAGATATTACATTTTGGTAATACAACTAAGGACAGAACTTGTACAATAGACTGGACTCTGGGCAGTGTTGTATAACAGTGACCTAGGGGTTCAGGTACGTAATTCTTTGAAATCTGCATCACAAGTGGACGTGGTGGTTAAGGTGGCATTTAGCATGCTTGCCTTCCTCGGTCAGACTTCTGAGTATAGGAGTTGGGATGTCATGTTGAGGTGGTGGTACAGGATATTGGTGAGGCCTCTTCTCATAAAAGAGTCATAGAATTCCTACAGTGTTGAAGGCGGCCATTCAGCCCAAGTTCACACACCCCTTCAAAGAGCCTCCACCCAGATCTACATCCCTATCCTAGTGATGTAACCCTGTACTTCCCATGGCTAAGCAACCTAATCTGCACAGCGTTGGAAACCAGAGCACCCAAAGAAAACACATGCAGACACAGGAAGAACATGCAAACTCAATACAGTCACCAGAAGTGGGAATTGAACATGGGTCCCTGGCACAGTGAGACAGCAGTACTAACCAGTGGTCATGCTCTGTTACAGGCAGAATATTACTTTTTTTTTCTCCTCCTCTGTGTAAGGGCACAGGAAGACACCCTTTGTGCAAATAATTTTATTCAATACTTCCACCACCTAGAAAAACACTCATGTGGCCAGGGAACCAGTGATAACATTTTTTGTAAACTGGAGAGGGGGCAGAAAAGATGTATCAGGATATTACCAAGAATACAGGGTTTGAGATGTAAAGATAGCCTGGAAAGACTATTCACTAGAGCAAAGGAAGTTGAGGGGTGACCTTACTGAGGTTTATAAAATCATGAGAGGCATAGATAAGGTGAATAACAATGTCTTCCTCTAGTGTGAGAGTTCAAAACCAGGGAGCATACTTTTAAAGGTGGGAGAAGAAAAAATTTTAAAGAGGACACAGTAGGCAACCTTTTTTTTTAAAAAAAAAGTGGCTCATGTGTGGAATGAACAGTCAGAAAATGGGGTGGACGTAGGCACAGTTACAATGTTTAAAACACATTTGGATACATACATACATAGGAAAGGTGAGGGATAAGGGCCAAGCACAGGCAGATGGGGCTAGTTTATTTTGGGATTATGGTCTACATGGACTTGTCGGACCAGAGGGTCTGTTTCCATGCCAGATGAGTATGACTAAAGTCAATGTAGCAGACTCATGGTCAGACCCACGATTACTGTGCATGAAAACAGCAAAGCTCACCTTATCTGGAGAGTGCTAATTAGATTTTTCTATCAGAACTGGTTGTGTCACCTGCCTCACCCTTTGTATTTTACCTATAGTTAATTTTAGTGGAAAAGCAAACTGTACAAATGGCTTTTTGTAACTCAAAACATGAAACGTGGGACTAAAGTTCAGATGAAGTGAACATTGTTGCACAAGGCCAGTGTCTCAGTGACCTCTACGGATTCTGCCAAACAGCCAACTTCTTCAACGCACCTTTAAACGCTCTTCTATGCTCAACTTCTTAGGATTTGCAGCACAGACCCAAAATGATCAGAGAGATGGTTGATTTCAGAGGCTAGGATTTATCTCCATTGGGAAGTCTTTAAGATTCAATACATTTGTTCAAAGAAAAAGCACGCACAAACAAACAATTCTGAGTGTGATACACTGAACATAGTAAAAGTGAATAGCTTTTATTTAAAACCTACTCAGTTATCTTCCAAATGTTTCAAAAGTACAAACCATATGAATTTTTCCATTGTTATAACTCGACTATAATTAAACACTGCAGATGTGAAACCAGTAGATAGCCGTCATTTCTATTTTAAATATAAACATTACCTAAATTTATTTTTTGTATGGTAAAGTTTATTTGAATGAATGTATTATACAATACATTGTATAAAGACAATAATGATTGAAATGGGAAAATGTGACAGTACTAGGCCAAAGTAGTGTTCCTTAAGTATTCCAGGGATTCATGCATGTGGTTGGTATGCAGTGTTACAGTTCTCCATACAATGTAGAATACCATCTTAGGCCTTCCAGAGAAGGTGAACTTCCTGACAAAATAAAAGATAGGTTCAAAACAATCCAATGAATACACTACATTTAGTTACTGCATAATGTGCATTTTATAAACTCAATTATAAGTCTTATTTATGTATTACAAATTTCAGTTGGAGAAATTAATCTGCTGCCATTGTGGCTTGAAAATGTGTTACAGGATGTTACAACAATGCACACTAATAACTAAGCAAAGATTAGCAAGTCTCCCAAAACCCACCCCATGGGCTGTCCTTACTTGTCCACCTCCTTGCTGCTAAAGTCACTGATTTACAAGTTTCTGTGGCCTATTTAAAATCCAATAGTATACATGTATCCTAAATCATTCTTACTGCACTTGCAGCAGTGGGATGGAACTATTCAAAAAAAACCCCACACTTGTGGGCAGTGAATTCCATGAACTATTATTACACCTATTCCATTCTTTTGTCTAAAGTTTAATTGTACTTTTTTTGGTATCATCTGATACCAAAGATCGGCAGAGTTGTGAATAGTGTAGAAGGTTGTCAAAGGATACAACTGGGTATAGATCAGTTGCAGATGTGTGTGGAGAAATGGCAGATTGAGTTTCATCTGGGCATGTGTGGGGTGCTATACTCTGGGGGCTCAAATATTTAAGAAAAGTATACAATTAACGGCAGGACCCTGAACAGTGTTGATGTACAGAGGGACCTTGAGGTTGAAGTCCATAGCTCCCTGAATGTAGCCATGCAAGTAGATGGGGGGGGTGGGTGGAGGGGTGGAGGGAGGGGAGGGAGGGAGAGAAGAATGCATATGGCATGCTTGCCTTTATTGGTCGAGGAATTGAGAGCAAGTCAGGATGTCATGTTGGAGCTTTATAAAGCTTTGCTTAGGCCGCACTTAGTGTTCAATCCTGGTTGCCGCATTACAGGAAGGACGTGGAGGCTTTACAGAGGGTGCAGAAGAGGTTTACAAAGATGCTGTCTGGATAAGAGGGTATGAGCCATAAGGACAGGCTAGAAAAAACTCAGGTTGTTTTCTCTGGAGTGGCAGAGGTTGAGGGGAGACTTGATAGAAGTCTATAAAATTATGAGAAGAATACGTTGGGTTGACTGTCAGAATCTTTTCCCCCCCCCCTCCCCCAGAGTTGAAATAACAAATACTAGGGGGCATGCATTTCAGGTGAGAGGGGGGCAAGTTCAAAGGAGATGAGGGGCAAGTTGTGTTTTTACAGAGTGGTAGGAGTCTGGAACACGTTGCCACACAGTGAGGGTGCAGATATAATAGGGGCATTTAAGAAACTTGTAGATACGCACATGAATATGCAGAAGAGATTAGTTTAAATTGGTGTCACGTTCGGCACTGCATCCTGGACCAAAGGGCCCGTTCCTGTGCTGTACAATTCTATGTTTTATCTGTAAGATTCACCACTCTTTACAAACCTCCATCCAAATCACTAACCACAAACTGAAGTGGCTCTTTACCTGTGGGAATCACTACCCATATTACAACCCATTTCAGAACAACCTAAAATATCCAGAACTGCACAGAGCAGGAGGCGGCCATTTAGCCCATCATGTCTACACAGGCACCACAAATGAACTTCTAGTGCAATTTGTCTGCTTTCTACTTCTAACCTTGTATATTCTTCACTTTCAGATAAATCTAACTCCCATTCAAATGTTTTCATGATACTTGCTCCAAAACACTCTCCTCCTCCTTTTATACTTCAAACTAATGTTGAATTGTTCAGTTTTCCACCCCCGCCCACCAACTTCCCAGACCTAAAATTTCCCACATGACATTGTCTTTCACATACCACTTTGCACATCACCTGAAAATCCCCAGTGTAAAACAATGCTGAAATTTCCAGCATCATAAATCTCCAGCCTCAGGCAAGATTGCAGGCTAACACCACACATGAATTTCTAAAAATTACTATTTTCTGGAAATGTTGCGTTATTGTTTTAAAAATCCTGCAACTTCAGTTACACAGATCTTAATGAAATCCAGTGGCAGTTAGTGAATATAAACAAATCAAAGATTTCCAAATAGTTTTATTTTCTTCACATTTTAAACAATCAACACTTAACTACACCTGACCATTCAGAAGCAAGAATGCTAGACAAACAAAAACATTTGCTCTTTAACTGTTGAGCATGTTAACAAGCCAAGTCAGAGATACTTCAGACTTTCAACTGGTTAGACTTAAGAATAGTTGCCTCAGCCCAGAGTCTTCCTTCACAAATTGTTTTAGCAAATGTTCACATCAGGTTTCTAAAAAATATTAGCGGTATCAGTTACTTCATTACTCCGTCTCCAAACGTTTATTCTTACAAGGAGACTTCCCTCAATTCCATCCTTAATTTTTGTTCCATAATTTGACTAGGTGGCCTGGAACTTGAGAATTGTGTGCCAAATTTACTGGAGGTCTGCTTACCAAACCTTTTTGAGCTCTGAAATGATACAATAAGCAAAATAAGTGAGTTATTATGACAGTCTATGTAAACACCTGGGATGAGATGCATCAAGTCCACTCAAAGTTGCGACTGCTAAAAATCAGAACTTTATGAAAATCTTTTAGTGAACCACAGGTTTCCAGAGGAATCGATGTTTAAGCCAGAGTTATGTTCCTTCAGATTTTTCCCACCTGGAAAGCACAATATTGGTTGAAATACTGTATCATACATGGACAGCTCTGAATTCTTAGCTGAAATAACTTGCAAAATTAAAATATTATAAAAGATACAGCATGCAATAAAAATCTCACCAGGCAGTACTATTAAACTGACTACACTCCTTCCAGTGGTACAAGTTGCTTGCTGTAATATCAGCTGAAGCCCCAGGACAAACCTGCACTGAACAGGCAGTAGTGTAATGGTAATGTCACTGGACTAGTAATCCAGAAATAGTGCTCCCTACATGGCAGATACTGAAATTTGAATTCAATAAAAATTTGGAATACAAAAGATGACTTAATGGAGACCATTAATCTATTGGGGTAGAAGTACATCTTATTCATTAACACCCTTTAGGGAAGAAAATCTGTCATCCTTATCTGATCTGGCCTACATGACTTCTCGTGATTGACTTGTAACAACTAGGGATAGGTAATAAACACTGGCCTGGGTCATGTTGGCCATATCCTACAGATGAATTTAAAAAAAAACTTCCGCACTCGATCGGGCCCAGGATCAGTGCAATTTCAGAACAGAAGAACCAGCAGTTAAAAATAGAATAGATACCTGGACCGATGACAGGGCTTCCCAAACTGAGGGGACAAGGAATCCAAGGGGAGTTACGAGTGCCTAGACAACAATGGCTGCTACAGAGCTCCACCTCCTTCTGTCACTGGTTCTTACGTTCCCTATCCTGCTTTCTCAGAGGGGCTTGTGACAACTATCAAGCCATGACGTGGGTCACAAAACGGCAGGGTGTAAGCATAGGGGTTGGAGAGGAAGGCAAGATTGGAACGAGGTAGCTGTCAGAGGGAAGAAGGGCAACTGCATATCGCTGGGGCAAGATCATAATAATATGCAGGCCACAGAGGACGATGCTTGTTGCAAATGACATTCAAGAAACTTGCACAGCCTGCAACATGTAGGAAAATGAAGATGCTCCAGACAGTGTGGACAGTTACATCTGCAGGCACCGCCACTGGTTTGATGAGCTTGAATGTTAGGTTTTACAGTTGAGATTCAGTTGAAGGAACAGTGATTCTGTGAGGCTGCAAGTTAATGTTTCCAGACATGGTCACCCTGCAGCTTAAGGAAGTGCAGTCAGGGAAGGAATGAGCGACCAGTCACAAGAAAGCAGGCAGTTAGCAAAGTGCCAGGATGCATCTTACTCAAGAACAGTTTTCCTGCAATGGAAAACGGTGAGAGCAACAATTCCTCTGTGAAATACACAATCAGAACTCAGCTGCACAAGGTGGGAGAAGACAGGGAGGAAGGGCTACAGTGCTGAGAGACTCAGTGAAAAGTACAGACAGGAGTTTCTGTTACTCCAGGACGCCATTGCTCCAGTGCGCAGTCACCCTGGACACAGGCTAAAGAATGTCACTGAATGGCTGCAGGGCATCTTGAAGTGGGTAAGCAGAGGTCATAGTTCACATTTGTAAGAGCGATAAGTCCTTCAACAAGAATTTCCAAAGTTAAGTAGCAAATTGAAAAGCAGACTCTCAAAAGTTGCAATCTTAGGATTACGCCTGATGTCATGTGCCGAGTATAGAAATAGGCAGATAGAACGAATGATTGTGAGGCTGAAGAGTTGGTGCAGGAGACAAGGCTTTAGATTGGATGAACCAAAAGTACATGAAGTGTTATCCAAGAAGATAACCCGGGAGCCTAACAGGCCAAATGTTGGAGCCAAAAAGCGTGGGTGAGGTTTTCAGTGAGTACTTTACATCATTCATGATAGAGAGGAACAATGTGGATATACTGGAGTACTGCGTACAATTCTGGTCGCCTTGCTGTAAGAAGGATGTTATTAAACTGAAAAAAGAGAGAGTACAAAAAAGATTTGCAAATGATGTTACCAAGACTGGATGGTTCGAGTTTAAGGAGAGGCTGGATAGGCTAGGACATTTTTCCCTACAGCATAGGGGGCCGAGCGGTAACCTTATAGAGGTATAGAAAATCACGAGGGGCATAGAGAAGGTGAATAGCCAAGTCTTTTCCTCAGGGTAGAGGAGTTCAATACTAGAAGGCACTGGTTTAATGTGAGGGGGAAAAGATTTAAAAGGGACATGAGATGCAACTTTTTCAAAGGGTGGTGCATATATGGAATGAGCTGCCAGAAGAAGTTGTAGAAACAAGTACAATTACAACATTTAAGACATTTAGAAGGTAAAATGAATAGGAAATGTTTAGAGGAACATGGGCCAAAAGCAGGCAAATGGCACTAGTTCAGTTTACAAAACCTAGTTGGCATAGACAAATTGGACCAAATGGTTCTTTTCCATACAGAAAGCAGTGAAGAGGACTAGCATACTTGAACAAATTACAATTGCTAGTTGCGTGGGGCACTCAGTTATAATGGTTTTAGCAGGTTTAAAGCTGAATAAGTTCCCACTCCCAGATGAGATGTACTGCTCTGCTGTAGGAGTAAGGAAGGAAATCTTGGACCCCTAAATATTTTCAAATCCTCTCCTGTGTCAGAATACTGGATGACAGCTAATGCTGCACCATTATTCAAGAGATTTTGCCCAAAATGCAGTATTTCAGCTATGGAGACAGACCTAGGTAGGCTGGAATTGTTTTTCTTAGGATTAAACCAGGAAACTATAGGCTAGTGAGTCTGACATCTGAGGAACAGATGTAATCTCCATTTGGAGCAGCAAGGATTAATCAAGGACAGTCAACATGTCAGAGGAAATAATGTTTGACAGGCCTTCACTGAGTATTTTGCAGTGGTGACTAGATGTGTAAAATGAATAGGAGGACCCTAAGAAGTACAGAGGTTCAGAGAGACACTGGTGGGTATGTCCACATACTCTTGAAATGAATAAGGCAACAGAATAAGGTTCAAGATTCAAGGAAGAGATTTTTTACCCTTAGGGTGGTTGGTTATTGGGATTCTCACTGCCTGAAAGGATGCTAGAGGTAGGCATCATCACAACATTTAAGTATTATTTAGATGATCACTTGTAGTGCCCTGGTATGCAAGACAATGGGCTGAAGTATGGAAGATGGGACTGGAAGAGATGATGCTGATGACGAGCATAGACACAATGAGCCTTCGGGCTCTTTTCTGTACTGTAAAACTCAGTCATAGTCACAGTCAGTCATAGTCGTCATCCAGCATGGAAACAGGCCTTTTGGTGATACTTGTCCGTGCTGACCATGTTCCCAAACCAACCTAGTCCCATTTACCCCACATCCCTCCAAACCTTTCATATTCATGCACTTATCCAATGTCTTTTAAATAGATCTAATATTCACAACTGATCTGGGATAGCATTCAGTACTCTTCCTTCTCACAACATGGATTATAGAGTATGCAGCCAGAATAGAATACAAACCCTTGGAAAATCTTTTTATAGTATGTGTAATACAGTGACTTGGCCCATTCTCCGCTATGACATAATTCTGGTACTGTTGCAGTTCAACACTTGCATCTATCTAATGTGGAAAATTGTCTCCAGTTTCAACAACATTCCCTCAATTGGCAGCAAAGCGATGTAAAGGTGAGATTGTGTACAGTGGTAATGCATCGAGTAATCCCAAAGTCAAAGCCATTGCTTGGGTGATGGGTCTGTTTCCGAGCTGTATAGCTCGGACACTAGTTCAAATCCACTGGGGCAACTAACAGAATTCATAATCATTTAATAAAATTAATCAAAAATAAAAAACTCTGAAAGCAACCATGAAATCAGTTGTTGCTCAAGATTCACATCTCTTACAATTGTACTTAATGGAAAGAAATCTGCTGTCCTAAGCTGGTCTGTCCAATATGTGACAGCAAAGTAACACCAGCATTGCTTACTCTTAACTGACCTCAAAAAAACAATGAGGGACAGGTACATCAATCACTCCCACATCCCATGAAAGATTTTTTTTCAAAAACACAGTAGAGATCTAGCTATTTATGCTTACTCTCTGCTTCCTGTTAACCTGTCAACCTTCCATCCATGCCAAAACACTCTCTCATTAGATCTTACTTTGCTTTGTGATCTTTGATGCGGCAACATGTCAAACGTTTACTTCCTAAAATAAATCCAGTAAATTAAACACGAGTTTCCTTTTACAAAACCATGTTGAGCTTGCCCAATTAGACTGAAAGTACAGAGTTCAAAAGGAAGTGGCCGTGAAATATTGGATGCATCGACGGTCATCTTCCAAAATTCTAGTGAAACAGAACGACCTTCAATGGGGTCATTAATTAAACTACACATTACCAGACCTAGTAATCTATTTTCTTGTTGGCTCTAAAATACACTGCTCCAGAACAGTCTCTAAAACATTCCACAAACTCATCATTCAAGCTATCGTTTCCTATCTGATTCGCCCAATCTATCCAGGATTAAAAGCACCCATCTCTAATTACCATACTTTTCTTACAAAACCCCCCATTATCTTTTGCCAAATTACACACCTTAAAAGATTGCTTGTTGTTAGGAGGTCTATGAACATCTCAAAGAATTTTCATTTTCACTATTTCTTGTCACTACCCGAACTGACTGTACATCTTTATATTCAATAACCACAGAAGTCCCTATTGTATCAACATCATTCTTAACTGGCAGTGGCCTCTCTCTGCCTTTACCTAGCTCACTGTCCTTCCTCAACACCATGAGCTTTTGAATATTTAAAACAGTTTTTGTCACCTTGCAGTCACATCTCTGCAATTGCTGTCAGATTATGCATATTTATTTCCCATTTGTGTTGTCAACTGTTTTACTATGAACACTATGTAAATTCAGTCCTTAATTCTTGATTATTTTTGTGATCTCTAGTCTTACCTGCTGATGCACACTCCGGTTTACCCACTTCAATCCCTTTTTGCTTGGCGCTGATTATCTCGCCTATTGATCCCTCGCCCCCTATTTAGTTTAACGCCCTCTCTTCAGTCCCAGTTGCATGATTCACCAAAACACTGATCCCAGCATGGTTCAGGTGAAGAAAAAAAATTAAACAAATGAGGGTTTCTTATAGTCCAACATTATGGAAATTAGAATGTGGAACAAGGAAATGGTAGAAGAAGTGAACACTCTTTTTGGTTTTGTCTCACAAAGAGAGGGAACAAATAACCTCCTAGATATGTTAGAGAATCAAGAGTCTCATGAGAGGCAGGAATTGAAGGAAATCAGTATGATTAAGTAAATAATGTTCAGGAAATTACTCAGGTTAAAGGCTGACAGATCACCAGGGCCTGAAAATCTACATCTGAGCACAAAAGGAAATGGCCATTGAAAATTCTGAATATATTGGTGGCCATCTTCCAAAATTCTAGACTGTGTACAGTTCCTACAGATCTGACAGCAGCAAATGTAACCCAACCAACAAAGGGAAGGAGAAAAAAAAAGACAGACAACTACAGACCAGCTAGCCTAACACAAGTACTAGGGAAAATACTGCAGTCTATTATATATGACGTGATAGCTGAATACCTCAAAAGCATTAAAAAGATTACTCAAAGTCAGCACAGGTTTATGAAAGGTAAATCATGCTTAACAAATCTACTGGAGATTTTTTTGAGAACCTAACTAATAGATACGGGAGAACCAGCGGATGTGGTGTATTTGGATTTTCACAAAGCTTTTGATAAGGTCCGATTTAAGATGATTAATGGGCATAGGTAAAGCACATGGAACAGGAAATAATGTATTAGCATGGATTGAGAATTAGTTAACAGACAGGATCAGAGTGGGAACTTTTTCTGAATGACAGGCAGTGACTAGTAGGCTAGTAAGGGTAGGCAACACTAAACTTTTCACTGTACTCCTGTATTTCCGTACTTGAGTACATATGACAATAAAGGATATTCTACTCTTCTATTCTGAACTGAAAGAGCCCTAAACCATAAGAGGAGGCTGGATAGGCTGGGATTTGTTCCCACTGGAGTGGAGGAGGTTGGGGGAATAGAGAGTTCGAGATATAAAAATAGACTAGAAATACAATGCACTGGAGCGTAGGAGGTTGAGGGGTGACCTTATAGAGGTTTATAAAATCATGAGGGGCATAGATAAGGTGAATAGCAAAGGTCTTTTCCCCAGGGTTGGAGAGTTCAAAACTAGAGGGTATAAAGTGAAAGGAGAAAAATTAAAAGGGACCACAGGGACCACTTTTTCACACAGAAGGTGGTGTGTATATGGAATGAACTGCCACAGAAAGTGGTAGATGCAAGTACAGTTACAACATTAAAAAAAGGTACATGAATAGCAAAAGTTTAGAAGGAAATGGGCCAAATGCTGGCCAACAGGACTAGTTTCGTTTGGGAAACTTTGTCCGCATGGATGTGTTGGACTGAACAGTCTGTTTCTGTGCTGTATAACTAAATGACGAATGCATGGGCTGAGCTTCTCCAACAACAGCTTTCGCATACGCACATTTCACTTCCAGTCACTCTCTGCCTCAGCACTGACCAAGTTAGACGACCATGTCCTAAGTGCTGTGCCTGCCTCTAATCCACAAGATTCAGCAATTTCTGTGATAACAGGGTGGAAGAAAGGAAATATTGAATGACAGCAGAGTTAAGTCTTACAGTGTCAAAGGGAATGGTACTATTGGCCACAGGAGAGGTGCTAGAAGACAGGAGAACAGCCAATGTGGTACTTTTATTCAAGAAGGCAGCAAAGGATAAACCAGGAAATTACAGGCCAGTCAGCCTACCTTGGTGGTGGAGAAACTATTCGAAACAATTCTGAGGGACTGAATTAATCTGCATTTGGAGAGGCAGGGATTAATCAAGAACAGTCAGCTAAGCTTTTTTAAGGGGAAGTTATGTCTGACCAACCTAACAATTTTTCCAATGGGTAAATGAGGGCAATGCTTTTGATGTAGTCTACTTGGACTTCAGCAAGATTTTTGAAAAGGTCCTGCATGGAAGACAGACAGCAAAGCTAACAGTCCATGGGATCCAAGGAAATTTGGCAAATTGGAAGTGCAATTGGCTGCATGGCAGGAGAAGCAGAGGGTGATTTTAACAACTGGAAGTCTGCATCTAGTGGGGTCCCACAGGGGTCAGATCTGGGCCCCTGTTGTTTGTGCTATGTGCAAATGAGTTAAGCTTGAATTTAGGAGGGTTGATCACTAAGTTCACAGGTGATGCAAAAAAATTGGTGGGGTCCTGAGTAGTAATCTAAGGCTATCCTTTTCACAAGATGATAGAGGCAGGCTGGTCAAGGGGTCCGCTGACTGATGGATGGAATTCAATCTGGCCAAGTGGAACATGCTACACCTGGGCAGGACAAACAAGGGAATACATGATAAAGCATAAAGAACCAGAGGGAGCACAACGGATCAGAGACCTTGATGTGCACATACACCAGTACGTCAAGGTATAAGGACAGGTGGATAACGTGGTTAAGAAAACATATGGTAACCTTTTGCTTATTAGTCAAGGCAGAGTGTTTAAGAGTGGGGACGTTATGCTGGAGCTGTGTAAAACATTGGTTAAGGCCACTGCTAGAACACTGTGCAGCTCTGGAATCCACATTATAGGGGAGATGTGATAACATTGAATGCAGAGGAGGTTTAGCAAGATGTTGCCTGGATTAGAGTTTTAGTTGTGACGATAGATTAGACAGAACGGGATTGTTTTCTTTAGTGCAGAGAAGATAACATGGAACATGATTGAGATGTATAAAGGGCATAGATAGGGTGAAAGAGTGACAGAAAGAAACATTTTCCCCACGATCAATAGATCAACGAGCAGGAGGCTTACACCGAAAGCAAGACCAGAAGATGGACAGGAAATGTCAGGTAAAATGATTTCACCCAAAGGATAGTGGGAGTCTGGAACTCATTGCCTGTAAGGGTGGTAGAGGCAGAAACCCTCATAACATTTTAGTAGTATTTAGGTGTGCACCTGAGATGCCAAGGCATACAAGGCTATGGACCAAATGCTGGAAATTAGGATTAGAATAGTTAGGGGGCTGTTTTTGGCCAGGACAAGTGTGATGGGTTGAAGAGCTTTTTATCTTGTGCTGTACACCTCTGACTCTATAAGACTTGAGCAGTGCTCTGTAAAGCATTAACCAAGCTTGACTTTAGTCTTCATTATGTAGAAGAGACCACATTGATAGTACTGAAAGAAACAGAATAAATTGTAAAAGATATAAATAAATTGCTGATTCACTTGGAATGCGCATTTAAGATCTTGGATGACGACGGAGGGGAGGTAAAAGGAAAGGCTTTACATGTCTTATGTTTACACAGAAAGGTGCACTGGGAAGATGTTGTGACTGAAAGAAGAACGAGATGATGTCTCATACAGGCATCCATATTACAAAACAGCAGCTATGGAAACAGTCAATTTTACTTAGGGAGATGGGGATAAAAGAATTCAGGAGACCAGGATTTTAAAAGGAGGCTAGATATATGGAACGCCAGAAATTAGTATCTAAATGGGCAACAACATCTACTCTATCACCATCTTCTAATAGTTATTGTGTCAGAGTCAAAAGGGAGAGGGAAGTGATGGCCGAATGGCATTATCGCTAGACTATTAAGTCAAAATTCAGCTAATACTCTGGAGATCAGGGTTTGAATTTACAATGGCTGATGGCGTAATTTGAATGACCATGGATCTAGCTGACTGTCAGAAAAACCCATCTGGCTCACCGTTTCCTTCCTGAAGGACAATCTGCCACCCTCACCTCGTCTACCCTGTGACTCCAAAGCCACAGCACTGTGGTTAAGTCACAACTGCCTTCTGAAATGGCCTAACAAGCCACTCAGTTGTAACACTTGCTCTGAAATCTCGACAAAAATGAAACCAGAAGGACCACCTGGCAACAATCTAGACACCAGAAACAATAACAGCAAAAAACAGCCCTGTCCACCTTGCAAAGTTCTCCTTACTAACAGGTGGGGGCTAGTGCCAAAATTGGAAGACGTCTCCCAGACTAGTCAAGCAGCAGCCTGACAGTGATATCTCACTAACAATGAAGTCTCATGGCATCGGGTTTAACATGGCCAAGGAAATCTCCTGCTTATTACCATGTACTGTCATTCCTTGGCTGATGAATCAATATTACTCCATGTCGAACAATGCTTGGAAGAAGCACTGAGGGTATAAAACAGGGTGGGGATTTTAATATCCATCACCAAGACTAGCTCGACAGCAGCACTACTGTTCGAGCTGCTCAGTTCCTAAAGGACTAGCTGATAGACTGGGTCTGTGGCAGATGGAAAGGGAACCAACAAGAGTTAAAAACATACTTGACTTCATCTTTATCAATCTGCCAACTGCAGTTTCATCTGTGCAGGAGTGCTGGTAAAGAATGATCACTGCATAGTCCTTGTGGAGATGAAGCCCCACCGTCATCCTCCCTTCATCACACTCTCCATCATGTTGTGCAGCACTATCACTGTGCTAAACGGGACAGACTTCAAACAGATCTAACATCTCAAGACTGGGCAGCCACGACGTGGTGTGGGCCATCAACAGCAGAACTGTACTCTCCAACACAATTTGCAACCTCATGACCTGGCACATGCCCCACTCAATCATTACCATCAATCCAGGGACTTCTTGAAGAGTGCAGGAGGGCATGTCAGAAGCAAAACCTGCATAGCTAATAATGAGGCATGAACCTGGTGAAGCTACCAAACAGCATAAGCAGCAAGTGACAGACAGGACTTAGCAATCAAACAACCAATGGATCAGATCCAAGTCTTGCAATGCTGCCACATCCAATTGTAAACAACTGGCTAGTGGAGACGGCACCACAAATATGCTCACTCTTAATAACAGAAGATCTCAGCACATCTGTGCAAGTGATAAGGCTCAAGTATTCACAGCAATCTTAGCAAGAAGTGCCAAGTGACTGATCCCCCTCAGCTTCCTCCAGTTGTCCCAGCATGACAGATACCAGTCTTCAGCCAATTTGATTAACTCCATGTGATTTCAAGAAACAGTTAGAAACACTGGATACTGCGAAGGTAATGGGCCCTGAAAACATTGCAGCAATAGCACCGAAGACTAGTGCTCCAGAACATGCCACTCCCTGAGCTAAGATGTTCCAGTACAATTACAACACTGGCACCTACCAGACATGGAAAATGGCCCAGGTATTTACCGTATACAGAAAGCAGGACGAATTGAACCCAGACAATTACTGCTACATCATACTACTCCCGATCATCAGTAAAGTGATGGAAAAGGTCATCAACAGTGCTATCAAGCAGAACCTACTCAGCAATAACCTGCTCACTGGCATTTAGTTTGGGTTCTGCCAAGGCCACTCAGCTCCTGACCTCATTACAGCCTTGGTTCAAACACAGACAAAAGAGCTGGATTCCAGGGGTGAGGTGAGCCTTTGACATCAAAGCAACATTTGACTCAGTGGTGCATCAAGGAACCCTAGCAAAACTGCAATTAAGGGAAATCAGAGGGCAAATCCTCTACTGGTTCGAGTCATGCCTGGCACACAGGAAGATAGTTATGACTGCTGGAGATCAGTCATCTCAGATTTCCTCAGGGTAGTGTCCTAGGTCCAACCATCTTCAGCTGCATCATTAATGACGCTCCCCCCATCATAAGGTCAGAAGTGGGATGTTCACTGCTGACTGCACAATGTTCATCACCATTTGTGACTCCCCAGATACTTAAGCAATCCATGTTCAAATGCAACAGGATTTCAAAAGTATCAAGCTTTAGGCTGAAAGCGGCAACAAACATCTGTGGCACACAAATGCTAGACCAATGATTATCTGCAATAAGAGATAAACTAAACACTGCCCCTTCGACATTCAATAGTGTTGCCACCATTGAATATCCCACTAGCATCATCATTCGGGGTGGGGTGAAGGGGAAGGTTCACCACTGATCAGAAACTCAACTGGATTAAAAGTGAGAGTCATCTCAGCTCCATTTAAGTAAGGTCCATTGAAAGTACATGATCAGTAAGCCTTGTGCTGTCAAAGAGACATCTGAGTGAGAGACAGCCTGAGTGATTATATAGTTTGAGGAATTTGATGGCAATGTGGGAATTTGGCAGAGGCAAACAAGGTGTTTCTTGCTTTTTTTTGGGGGCTCATAATTTGTAAGTCTTTATTTAAAACCCCAGCATAACTGAAGCACAGCATCAGGGATCCAGCTCAGAGTGACATAATGAGTAAACCACAATTTCACTGGTTGGTGATAGTCAAATTAGTAGCTATCTAAATTTCAGAAAGATGATAAAGAGGAAATTTTTACAAACTAAAAAACTACAAACTAAAAAGGCCATAGGAAATTTAAAAAAAAATGAATTTAAAAATTAAATTAAGAACTAAATCATTAAAGAGAGAGATGCAGGTGGTCATGTTGAAGGAGCTTCAGCCCTTGAGCTTGTCTAATAAGTTTGAGATTCTTGCATCCAATGCGAAGCAGAACGTGGGCTGTAGTGAGAGTGAGAAAACTAACCATAGCAGTGTGATACAGGGAACCATTTAAGTGGGGAGGGAAAAGAGAAATGTACAGCATTTGGAACCATTGTTTTAACAATTGTTTTAACCAGCACTCTCAATAAATCTGCAAAAATTATATACCTGAAATACCGCAAGTCTACTTTTATCACAATGTCCGAGTAATCAGTTGAGGGTGCAAGAAAGAAGGCTCTCTACTAATAAGTTTTATTTAAAGCAAAGTTGCATTATTGTTTAAGTGATTTATGCTGTAAATAAAGTGTAACAATTATGTGTATAACCCCTGCATTGCAATTCTATTTCATACTGCATGTTTTTAAATTATGTGGACTGCTTGAATAACAGGCACAATCCTGGTCTGATATTTGCCAGTTAGTAAAACGTTTGCTGTAGTTGTAATCAGGGATAGTATAGCCAGGGAAATAGATACTGTTCTCTGTGGCCAGAATTGAGAGTCTAGAAGGCTGCGTTGCCCTGGTTCAGGATCACTCACCTGGACTGCAGGAGAATTCAGAGTGGGAGGGAGAGATCCAGTTGTTGTGGCCTATGTAGGTACTAACGACATAGGCAGAATGAGGAAAGAGGTTCTGCTGAGGAACTATGAACAGCTAGGGGCTAAATTACAAAGCAGAAACAAAAAAAGGTAATAATCTCTGGATTACTACTTGAGCCACAAGCAAAATAGTACAAGAACAAGATTAAAGAAATAAATCAAAGATTGGTGTGGGAGGAACTGGTTCTAATTCAAAGGACGTTGGCATCATTATTAGGGAAGGAGGGAGCTGTTCCATTGAGACAGGCTTCACCTGCATCATATGGGACCAGAATCCTTACAAATTGCATAACAAGGGCTGTCGATAGTTCTTCAAACTAAACAGCTTGGGGATGGGAGGTGTGGTTTCAGTTGCATGCAAAGTTATGGAGGGAGGGTTCAGCACAGGTTAAAGTTTCTAGAGTAAGTAATAGGACAGAGTATGGAAAGGGTCAGGAATCTGACTTCGGGCACAGCACATAAGGGGACAACTATGACAGGGTCAACGCAGGACTGAAGGTGTTGCACTTAAATGCATGCAGTATATGAAACAAGAAATGAGCTTGTAGCACTGAATCAAATTGATGCCTATGTTGTTTTGGTTATCATAAAATATGGCTGCAAGGGGATCAGGGCTGGGAATGAAATATCCATGGATTCACATCTTATCAAAAAGACAGATGGGCAGAGAGGGCGGGGTTGCCTTGTTAGTAAGAAATGAAATTAAGTCAATAGTAAGAAGTGACATTGAGTCAGAAGATTCAGAAGGGTAGAGTTGAAGAACTGCAAAGGAAAAAAGACCATGACGAGTTATGTATAGACCTCAAAGGCTGGGGAAGGAAATAAATCAGGAGTTAGAAAAGGCATGTAAGAAAAACACCATTACAATCATGGATGGAGGCTTCAGTATGCAGGTGGACTGGGAAAACCATGCTGTTAGCAGATTTCAAGAAAAGGAATTTGTGGAATACCCAGAAGACGGTTTTTTGGAGCAGCTTATGGTGCAGCCCACTAGGGAATAGGCAATTTTGGATCTGGTGATGTGTAATGAGGCAGACTTGATTAGGGACCTTAAGGTCAAGAAACTAAATCATGTTAAATTGCCAGTAGTGTTCAGGGATGGGCAGGCCAGGTGGATTAGCCATGGGAAATGCAGGGTTATAGGATGGAAGTTGGGTCCAGGTAGAATGCTCTTCAGAGGGTCAGTGCGGACTTGATGGGCCGCATGGCCTGCTTCCCCACTGCTGGGGTCTATAGGTGTGAAGCTGGAAAAGCACATCAGGTCAGACAGCATCCGAGGAGCAGGAAAGCCAACGTTTCAGGTCAAAATCCTTCGTCAATCTGCTGTGCTTTTCCAGCCTCACACCTATAGACTCAGGCTTCCAGCATCTGCAGTTCTTACTGTCTCCTCTTCCCATTCTAGGGATTCTATGAACCCCTAAAGGCAGAAGCTGGAATCAGATGTAACTGTATGACAATTGAGTAAAGGTACAAAGACGATTTGGTAAGGTTACTAGTTTTTTTTTCCAATAGTCTATTTGGGAATTCAGAACAGTGGGAATGGATGTTAGGGCAGTTGCATGCTCCTCCTGCAGAACGTGGGAGGTAAGGGTCACCACTAGTGTCCCCACTGACTTCATCTGCGGGAAGTGCACCCAACTCCAGCTCCTCTGAAACCGCGTTAGGGAACTGGAGCTGGAGCTGGATGAACTTCGGATCATTCGGGAGGCTGAGGGAGTAATTGAGAGGAGTTACAGGGAGGTAGTCACACCTCAGGTACAGGAAAAAGGTAGATGGGTTACAGTCAGGGGACGGAAAGGGAACAGGCAGACAGTGCAGGGATCCCCTGTGGCCGTTCCCCTCAATAACGGGTATACCGTTTTGGATACTGTTGGGAGGGACGACTTACTGGAGTCTGGCCCTGTTGCTCAGAAGGGAAGGGGGGAGAGGAGGAGAGCATTAGTCACTGGGGACTCCATAGTTAGGGGGACAGATAGGAGATTCTGTGGGAACGAGAGAGACTCGCGGTTGGTGTGTTGCCTCCCAGGGTCCGTGATGTCTCGGATCATGTTTTCGGGATCCTTAAGGGGGAGGGGGAGCAGCCCCAAGTCGTGGTCCACATAGGCACCAACAACATAGGTAGGAAAAGGGATGGGGATGTAAGGCAGAAATTCAAGGAGCTAGGGTGGAAGCTTAGAGCTAGAACAAACAGTTGTTATCTCTGGTTTGTTACCCGTGCCACGTGCTGGCGAAGCGAGGAATAGGGAGAGAGAGCAGTTGAACACGTGGCTACAGGGATGGTGCAGGAGGGAGGGATTCAGATACCTGGATAATTGGGGCTCATTCTGGGGTAGGTGGGACCTCTACAAACGGGATGGTCTACACTTGAACCAGAGGGGTACCAATATCCTGGGGGGGCTTCGGGAGGGTTTAAACTAATTCAGCAGGGGGATGGGAACCTGAATTGTAGCTCCAGTATACAGGAGATTGAGAGTAGTGAGGTCATGAATAAGGTTTCAAGGTCGCAGGAGTGCACCGGCAGGCAGGAAGGTGGTTTGAAGTGTGTCTACTTCAATGCCAGGAGCATCCGGAATAAGGTGGGTGAACTCGCAGCATGGGTTGGTACCTGGGACTTCAATGTTGTGGCCATTTCGGAGACATGGATAGAGCAGGGACAGGAATGGTTGTTGCAGGTTCCGGAGTTTAGATGTTTCAGTAAGATCAGGGAAGGTGGTAAAAGAGGGGGAGGTGTGGCATTGTTAGTCAAGGACAGTATTACAGTGGCAGAAAGGACGCTTGATGAGGACTCGTCCACTGAGGTAGTATGGGCCGAGGTTAGAAACAGGAAAGGAGAGGTCACCCTGTTGGGAGTTTTCTATAGGCCTCCGAAAAGTTCCAGAGATGTAGAGGAAAGGATTGCAAAGATGATCCTGGATAGGAGCGAAAGTAACAGGGTAGTTGTTATGGGGGACTTTAACTTTCCAAATATTGACTGGAAATGCTAAAGTTCCAGTACTTTAGATGGGTCAGTTTTTGTCCAATGTGTGCAGGAGGGTTTCCTGACACAGTATGTAGATAGGCCAACAAGAGGCGAGGCCACATTGGATTTGGTACTGGGTAATGAACCAGGCCAGGTGTTAGATTTGGAGGTAGGTGAGCACTTTGGTGATAGTGACCACAATTCGGTTACGTTTACTTTAGCGATGGAAAGGGATAGGTATATACCGCAGGGCAAGAGTTATAGCTGGGGGAAAAGGCAATTATGAGGCGATTAGGCAAGATTTAGGATGCATAGGATGGGGAAGGAAACTGCAGGGGCTGGGCACAATTGAAATGTGGAGCTTGTTCAAGGAACAGCTGCTGCTTGTCCTTGATAAGTATGTACCTGTCCGGCAGGGAGGAAGTGGTCGAGCGAGGGAACCGTGGTTTACTAAAGAAGTTGAATCTCTTGTCAAGAGGAAGAAGGAGGCTTATGTAAAGATAAGGCGTGAAGGCTCAGTTAGGGCGCTTGAGAGTTACAAGTTAGCCAGGAAGGACCTAAAGAGAGAGCTAAAGAGCCAGGAGGGGACATGAGAAGTCTTTGGCAGGTAGGATCAAGGAAAACCCTAAAGCTTTCTATAGGTATGTCAGGAATAAAAGAATGAGTAGTGGGAAGTTGTGTGTGGAGTCTGAAGAGATAGGAGAGGCGCTAAATGAATATTTTTCGTCAGTATTCACACAGGAAAAAGAATGTTGTCGAGGAGAATACTGAGATACAGGCTATTAGACTAGACGGGATTGAGGTTCATGAGGAGGAGGTGTTAGCAATTCTGGAAGGTGTAAAAACAGATAAGTCCCCTGGGCCGGATGGGATTTATCCTAGGATTCTCTGGGAAGCTAGAGAGGAGATTGCAGAGCCTTTGGCTTTGATCTTTATGTCGTCATTGTCTACAGGAATAGTGCCAGAAGACTGGAGGATAGCAAATGTTGTCCCCTTGTTCAAGAAGGGGAGTAGAGACAACCCTGGTAATTATAGACCAGTCAGCCTTACTTCAGTTGTGGGTAAAGTGTTGGAAAGGATTATAAGAGATAGGATTTATAATCATCTAGAAAGGAATAATTTGATTAGGGATAGTCAACACAGTTTTGTGAGGGTCGCGCCTCACAAACCTTATTGAGTTCTTTGAGAAAGTGACCAAACAGGTGGATGAGGGTAAAGCGGTTGATGTGGTGTATATGGATTTCAGTAAAGCGTTTGATAAAGGTTCCCCATGGTAGGCTATTGCAGAAAATACGGACGCATGGGATTGAGGGTGATTTAGCGGTTTGGATCAGAAATTGGCTAGTGGTAAGAAGACAGAGGGTGGTGGTTGATGGGAAATGTTCATCCTGGAGTTCAGTTACTAGTGGTGTACCGCAACGATCTGTTTTGGGGCCACTGCTGTTTGTCATTTTTATAAATGACCTGGATGAGGGCATAGAAGGATGGGTTAGTAAATTTGCGGATGACACCAAAGTCGGTGGAGTTGTGGATAGTGCGGAAGGATGTTGCAGGTTACAGAGGGACATACATAAGCTACAGAGCTGGGCTGAGAGGTGGCAAATGGAGTTTAATGCGGAAAAGTGTGAGGTGATTCACTTTGGAAGGAGTAACAGGAATACAGAGTACTGGGCTAATGGTAAGATTCTTGGTAGTGTGGATGAGCAGAGAGATCTCGGTGTCCATGTGCACGGATCACTGAAAGTTGCCACCCAGGTTGACAGGGTTGTTAAGAAGGCGTACGGTGTGTTAGGTTTTATTGGTAGAGGGATTGAGTTTCGGAGCCATGAGGTCATGTTGCAGCTGTACAAAACTCTGGTGCGGCCGCACTTGGAGTATTGCGTACAGTTCTGGTCACCGCATTATAGGAAGGATGTGGAAGCATTGGAAAGGGTGCAGAGGAGATTTACCAGGATGTTGCCTGGTATGGAGGGAAGGTCTTATGAGGAAAGGCTGAGGGTTTTGAGGTTGTTTTCGTTAGAGAGAAGAAGGTTAAGAGGTGACTTGATAGAGACATACAAGATGATCAGAGGATTAGATAGGGCGGACAGTGGGAGCCTTTTTCCTCGGATGGTGATGGCTAGCACGAGGGGACATAGCTTTAAATTGAGGGGTGATAGATATAGGACAGATGTCAGAGGTAGGTTCTTTACTCAGAGAGTAGTAAGGGCGTGGAATGCCCTACCTGCAAAAATAGTAGACTCGCCAACTTTAAGGGCATTTAAATGGTCATTGGATAAACATATGGATGATAATGGAATAGTGTAGGTTAGATGGGCTTCAGATTGGTTTCACAGTTCGGCGCAACATTGAAGGCCGAAGGGCCTGTACTACACTATAATGTTCTATGTTCTAAAGACGTGAGGGAGAAGCTGGCCAGTGACTGAAAGGGAAGCCAAGCATGGTACAAGGAAGACAGTGGAGCAATTCGGAAGGCACAGCAGAAATTCATCCCAAGGTAGAAGAAACATACTAAGGGAAGGATGAAGCAACCATGGCTGACCAGGGAAGTCAGGGATAGCATAAAAGTGAAAGAAAATTCACACAATGTACGAACATCAGTGGGAGGCCAGAGGATTGAGAAGCCTTTAACAACTAGTACAGGATAATGCAAAAAGCAATGAGAGAGAGATGATGAGATAACGAGAGTAAGCTAGTTATAATATAAAACAAAATTGCAAGAATATTTTTCGGTGTTGAAAAGGTCAGAGTGAGGAAAGAGTGGAAAATGAAGCTGGAGTAGTAGTATAACAGAAGAACTGAATAGGTACTTTGCATCATCCTTCAGTGGAAGGCCTCTGCAACATACCAGAACTTCGAGAGAATCGGGAGCAGAAGTGAATGTAGTGACTATCACGAATTAGAAGGTGCTGGGGAAGCTCAAAGATCTGAAGGTGGATAAATCACTCGGACTGTTCTGAAGAAGATAGCTGAGGAGATTATAGAGACAGTGGTGATCTTCCAGGAATCACTGGAAGGTGGGTAGTGTAACATGCCAATTTAAAGGGAGGGAGGCAGCACACAGGAACCTATAGGCATGTAAGCCTGACCTTGGTCATTGACAAGATTTTGCGGTCCTTTATTAAGGGTGACACTGAGTATTTGGAAGTGCATAACAGAATAGGTCGGAGCCAGCACAGTTTTGTCAAGGAGAGGTCATGCCTGATAAATCTATTAGAATTCTTTGAGGTGGTGAAAAGCAAGTTAGACAAAGGAGACCCAGTGGACAGGATCTATTTGGATTTCCAAAAGAGGTGCTGCACAGGAGGCTGGAAACAAGGTAAGAGTCCATGGTGGTAGGGTCATGGTATGGCATGGCTGGAGGACTGGCTTACTTGCAGTAGGCGGAGAATAGGGATGAAGTGTCTTTTTCAGAACGATGGCCGATGACTAGGGGTCAGCACTGGGACTACAATTATTATACAGTGATCTGGATGAAGGAACTCAGGGCATTATTGCTAAGTTTGCAGATGACTAAACATAGGTGGAGAGACAGGTATTGTCGAAAAATAAGGGAGGCTGCAGAAGGACTTGGACACGATAGGCAAGTGGGCAAAGTCATGGCAGATAGAATACAACGTGGCAAAGTGCAAGGTTATACATTTTGAAAGAGAGAATAGAGACATTTACGATTTTCTAAATGGAGAAAGGTTTCAGAAATGTGAAGCGCAAAAGGGACTTAGGAGAATCCTGAACTAGAACTCGCAAGGTAAACATGCAGGTTCAGTTAGCAGATAGGAAGGCAAATGGAATTATGGCATTCATTTAAAGAGGATTAAAAAACAAGATTAAAGATGTACTGAGGTTGTGTAAGGTTCTGGTCAGACCGCATTTGAAATATTGAGTGCAGTTTTGGGCCCCATATCTAAAGGAAGTGTGCTGTCCTTGTATAGGTTCACAGGCGGTTTACAAGAATGATCCCAGGGATGAAGGTCTTGTCATACGAGGAGCAGTTAAAGACTCCGGGTCACTAGTTGATAGAGTTTAGAAGAATTGGCTTGGGGGGTGGGGGTGGTGGTGGTGGGAATGAGGGGGAATCTCATTGAAATGTACAGGATACTAAGTGGCCTGGATATTTTGGAAGTGTAGATGATGTTTCCACTAGCAAGAGAGACTGGGAGCTGAACACAACCTCACTGGCAGGGCAACACTTCAGAATTGAGATGAGAAGGGATTTCTTTAGCCAGAATTCGGTGACTCTGTGGAACTCACTGCCGCAGAAGCCTGCGGAACCAGGTAATTAAGTGCACTTAAGACAGTTTTGGATTGGTTCTTAATTAATAAGGGAATCAAAGGTTACCAGCTGGTCGGAGAACTGGATTGAGAAACATATCAGGAGTAAACAAACGGTGGAGTAGATTCAATTGGCTAAGCGGCCTAAATCTGCACCTACATCTTATGGTCTTATGGACTCGCCAATAAACAGTGGCTACAAAAACCAGAGGTCAAGAATACTGTGATGAGTAACTCCTCAAAAGCCTGTTCACCAGTCAGTAATATGATGGAATACTCCCTACATGCTTGGAGGGCACAGCTCCAACAACACAAAAAGCTTGACAACATCTAGGACAAAGCAGCCCGCTTATTTGGTGCCACATCCACAAGCATCTACTCACTCCGCCACCGATGTT
Organism: Rhincodon typus; assembly: GCF_021869965.1. NCBI lineage: Eukaryota > Metazoa > Chordata > Chondrichthyes > Orectolobiformes > Rhincodontidae > Rhincodon > Rhincodon typus. Next base: position 43,668,817 of record NC_063358.1, read on the forward strand.
CAGTGGCGGCAGTATGTTCTACCTGCAAGATGCACTGCAGAAATTCAAAGATCCTGAGGCAGCACCTTCCAAAGCCATGACCACTTCCATCTAGAGCAACAGATACCCTCCAAGCCACTCACCATCCTGACTTGGAAATACATGGAAATTCCTTCACTGTCATTGGGTCTAAATCCTGGAATTCCCTCCCCCAGGGTATTATGCATCTACCCACAGGACACAGACTGCAGCAGTTCAAAAAGGCAGCTCACCGCCATCACCTTCTCAAAAGGACAAATAGGGACAGGGAATAAATGCTGGCCAGCCAGCAATGCTCGCATCTCATGAGTCAAGAAAAGGTCATAAGCACCGACGAAACTCACTGAAAGCGTGTCAACAGATACACACTATTCCTACTTTCTAGCACTTGGCCCATAGCCTTGAATAATTTGACATTAAGTCATCATCCATTGGGGGTTGTGATGTTTCCAACCTCTACTTCCCTGAGGGCATTCCAGATTCCCATCTTCTGGGTGAAAAAACAATGTTTCAAGTCCCCTCTAAAACTCCTGGCTTTCACCTCAACATTATGCACCCTCATTATTATTTAACTATAGGCAACAGCTGCTTCCTATCCACCCTGTCTATGTCTTTAAATCTAATGAGGGTTCTTTTGAAGCAGTGGTAATGTCCCCGCCCGAGCCAGAAGGCTTGGGTTCAAGTCACATCTGCTCCAGTGGTGCGTAACAACATCTGAACAGGGCGAATAGAAAATATCTCCTTCAATCTAATGCATCTCATCACATTCCCCCTTAGCCTTCTCTGATCACCCCGGTGGGGGCAGAATATAGAAGAACTGCTCCAGCAAGCAAAAGAAGGCTATACAACTGGAAAATACTTAAAATCTAAACAGATATTTAGTGTTGAATGGGACTGAGGTGTAAGAAAGCACCATGGAAGTGTTTTTAAAACATCCATTTTTTTTGTTTCAAACAACCCCATGACCTACTGAAATATTCTACATAAAAAGGTAGAGTTACAAGGTAACAGATTGTATAGTTTGTCACTGCATTAAAATGACAAAATCCTAATGCGACTGGGAAGCATCTGACACTACATCTCAAATTCCTGGTCAATTTTGCACAACAGTATCTATCATTACCAGACATTGGAGAAAGGCAACGTGAAAGTATTGTATATTTTGTTGCAAACAGAAATGCAAAAGAAAAGTTCTCGAATAATAACCTCCTCCTCGGATCTTACTGCATTAACTTTAAGAACTGAAGTTTAGTGTATTTTGAAAGCAATACCTTTCAACCAAATAAATTCAGCTGCACAAGGAACCCAACATGATCCAGATACAACAGATTTATCAGTGATTCTAGTTTTATACTGATTTTAACAAAAGATCTAAGTTCATAGGAGTCTCTATCTCCTGCCTGCAGAGGATTCTAACCAGAACATAATGTAGCTCATTCTAACCAATAGCAGTCTGCAATCTTTCCAGCACAGTACAATTTGCTGCAAATTTTAAATTCTGTCCTGCTCCCATGGGGTTAATTAAAGATATATCTTCTATAAAGGCAGTTCTTGCCTCATTTTTTTGTGGAATAGGTTCAGTGTACATAATAGATCAAATGCTGAGGCTTCTGAAATTTACAGCATCCTACTTAATCAGAAAACCAGAATCCCTGCGCATCCAAGAAGTCTCCAGAAACCCAACAGGACGCGGCTGATTGCTCCTTCTGTAACATCTTGCTCCTGGTATTTTATGTTTTTTTTTTAAAACAGTAATATCAAACAAGTAAAACACAAGTTTGGAAGTTTTTAAGGAACACTGACAATCGAAGAAACTACATCACTCCTTAGGGGCACAAATCATATATTAATTGTGGAAACTGGCAAACAACACTGACAAGAGAGTGTTTCAGGCCCATCTCATGCTGTCTATAGGCAAACCGTATCATGTGGAATTGGGGAGTCACATTTGGTTTAAATCGGGTATCAATTGAGTTTTGCAACAATCAAGAAGATTTGGTCATTGTTTGTGGGGCCCAGCCCACTAACCATCAGACTTGTTCTTGTATTCATTCAGAGGACATATGCATCACTGGCTAGGTCAGCATTCATTGCCCATCCTTAATTACCCAGTGGGGAATTGAGTCAACAACATTGATGTAGGTTTAGAGTCACGTGTAGATCAGACCAGCTAAGGAGGACAGGCTTCCTTCCCTAAAAGACATTAGTAAACCAGATGGATTCTTTTCCTGACAGTTGACAATGGTTTCATGGTCATCATTAGACTTAATTCCAGTTTTTTTCTTACTGAATTCAATTTCACAATTTTTTACTGTAGAATTTGAACTCAAGATGCTAGTTCAGTAACATAACCATTATCCAGATTACTGCATTGCATCTAATTCATAAAATAAAACCCCTTAGATCGTAAGTGCTAAATTCCCACGATGTTTTATTCCCCCTCATGGGACGTAGACATTAGTGGCCAGCCAGTACTTTTTATTGCCTGTCCCTAGTTATGCTTGAGACGGCGGTGGTGAGCGGTCTTCTTGAACCACTGCTGTCCACATGCTCTATGTTGACCGAAAATGCTCTTAAGGAGGGAATTCCAGGATTTTTAATCAGTAACAGTAAAGGAATGGCAATATATTTCCAAGTCAGGATGGTAAGTGGCTTGGAGGAGAACTTGCAGGTAGGTGGTGGTGGTGGTGTTCCCACGTATCTACTGCCCTTGGTCTTCTAGACGGAAGTAGTTCTGGGTTTGGAAGTTGCAGTGTCAGGATTTTTGATGAATTTCTGCAGTGCATCTTGTAGATGGCACATACTGCTGCTACTACACGTCAGTGGGGGAAGCAAGTAGATATGGAGTTAATCAAGTGGGCTGCTTTATCCTGGATGGTATCAAGCTGCTCGGGTGTTGTTGGAGCACCACCCTCCAGGCAAGTGGGGAGTATTTCATCACACCCCTGACTTATGCCTTGTAGATGACGAACAGGCTTTGGAGAGTCAGGAGTCATACTCACCACAGTATGCTTAGCCTCTGACCTTCTATTGCAGCCAGTGTTAATGTGGTGAGTCCTGTTAGTTTCTAGTCATTGGTAACCTCAAGGATGTTGATGTGGGTGAGGAGATTTTGTGACGCTAACACCATTGAATATCATGGGGTGACAATTACAATGTTTCTTACCAGAGTTGGTCACTACATGGCAATTGTGTGGCATAAATGTTACATGGCACTTGCCAGCCCAAGGTCTTGTTTAGATCTTGTTGTATTTGAATATGGACTGCTTCAGTACCTGACTTATAAATGTGCTGAACATTGTTCAGTCATCAGCAAACAACTAGCAGCAGGATAGGCAGCACTCTGGCTCCTGCTGCCTGTCTGCGACACAGCAGCAGGTCAGCTGCATTCTTCTTTCTCCTTTTTTCTTTCATCTTCACCTTCATCTTTCTACTCTTTTGGGCAGCGGCAATGGAAGAATCAGGTGATCCAGGGCTCCTGGCACCAAAAATGGTAACAGGTAGCCCACGGCCATTGAGGAGCAAGTTCAGCAAGGCTAACCACTTATGGACTGTCATGGTGAACTGTTAACAGTGTTTGCTTTTCTACTTTTTAGTAAGAAGGACTGTTAGGTTTAACTTTTTAAAAACTTTGTCTTCTTTATTTTTCTGCTTTGTAACTAAGATTCGGTACCTAGGTACCTGTGTACCCGAGACAGCACCGCAAGTGGTGGCTTGTAAACTTTTCAATGTACTCATGTGAGTACATGTGACAATAAACCCCATTCAATTCTCACCTTATTATGAAGGGAAAATCATTGATGAATCAACTGAAGATGGTTGGGCCTAGGACACTAGCCTGAGGAACTGCTGCAAAGACGTCCCACAGCTGAGATGACTGATCTGCAATAACCACAGGGGAAGCGATGGCCTAGTGGTATTATCACTGGACTGTTAATCAGAGACCCATATAATATTCTGGGGACCTGGGTTCGAATCCCACCATGGCAGATAGTGGAATCTGAATTCAATAAATATCTGGAATTAAAGAGTCTAATGACGACCATGAATCCATTGTTGCTTGTCGGAAAAACCCATCTGGTTCACTAATGTCCTTTAGGGAAGGAAACTGCCATCCTTACCTGGTCTGGCCTACATGTGACTCCAGACCCACAATGCGGTTGATTCTTAACCGCCCTCTGGGCAATTAGGGATGGACAATAAATGCTGCATAGCCAGCAACACCCTCACCCAGTGAATGAAGGAAGGAAAAAAACAACCATCATGATGCCAGGTATGATTCCAACCAGAAATTTGCGCCAATATCCACTGATTCAAGTTTTGCTAGGGTGCCTCATTATCATACTCCATTGAACGTGGCTGTCACTCTCACCTCACCCCTGGAATTCAGCTCTTTTGTGTATATTTGAACCAAGGCTGTAATTACATCAGGAGCTTAGTAGCCGTAGCAGGACCCAAACTGGGCGTCACTGAGCCGCTAGACAGCACTCGATGACACTTTCCATCACTTTACTGATGATTAAGAGTTGACTGAAGAAGAGGTAATTGGCCAATTTGGATTTGTCCTGCTCTTTGCAGAATGGACATATCTGGCAATTTTTCACATTGTCAGGTAGATTCCAATAATATGGCCGTACCCGAGTAGCTGGGTTAGGAGAATGGCAAGTTCTGGAGCAAAAAAGTCTTCAGTGCTAAATACCACATCAAGAATTGAACTGGTTGAAGACTAGGGCCAATGTAAAAACCCGAAAAAAAACAGCGAATGCTGTAAATCAGGAATGAAAACTGAAGTTGCTGAAAAAGCTCAGCAGGTCTGGCAGCAGCTGTGAAGAAAAAATCAGAGTTCCGCAGAACTGGACCCAAAATGTTAACTGACTTTTCTTCATAGCTGCTGCCAGACCTGCTGAGATTTTCCAGCAACTTCTGTTTTAGGGCCAATGTAACCTTTCTGTAACGCTGGGGACCACTGGAGGAGGCAGAGATGGATCATCTACTTGCCACTTCTAGCTGAAGGCTGCTGTGGATGCTTGTCTTTTGCACAGATGTGCTGAGCTGTTCCATTTATTAAGGATGGGTATATCTGTGGCGTGGCCTCCTCCAGTCAGTTATTTCATTGCCATTCACGACAGGATCTGCAGAATTTAGATCTGATCCGGGGTTGTGGGATCATTTAGCTGTCATTTGCTGGTTATGCTGTTTGGCAGCTTCACCACATTCACACCTCATTTTTAGCTATAAAGGTGTTGCTCCTGGATCCCCTGACTTGATCATAATGGTTGAGTGGGGTCTATGCCTGGCCATGAGGTTGCAGATTGTCTCAGAGTACAATTCCGCTGCCACGGATGGCCCACAGCGCCTCAGGGATACCTAGTCTTCAGTTGCTACATCTATTCTAAATCTGTCCCATTTAGCAAGGCGATAGTGCCACACAACATGATGGAGGGTATTCTCAAAGTGAAGGTGGGACTTTTGTCTCCACGAGGACTGTGCAGTGATGACTCTTATTGACACAGTCATGGACAGATCCATCTGCAGTTTTCCCTCTTGTTGGTTCCCTCACCACTGCCAGTGTTAGTCTAGCAGCTATCTTCTTTAGGATCTGACCAGCTCGATCAGTAACGTTGCTGCAGTACAAAACAAGTCGGCACTGATATTACACAGGTTGGACAGTGAGACCCAATTTGAATATGGTTCCATGGTAGAACTAGGCTGCAGTTTATATCCTTGAACCAGAGTGTGTAGCAGGACTGGATTTCTTAAACCAATACTTTAAAGCCAGAGAGATCATTTGCACGAGTGTTGAACACATTGTGAAACATTGGCATCTGCAAGGATGTCAGGTCCCAGTTCATTAAATCTTGGTGCTACCTACATGACTCTCATCCAATATACCCATGAACAGGTCATCCTTATTTCATTTCTTTTTCCTGAAACAGACACCTTTTCATAGAGAAAAGGGCATTTTTCAATCAGTTTAAAGCACCAGATTTGTTGATCAACATGACACCATGCAACACCCAGTGAAAAACTGGGAGACATTTACGAAATAGCAGTGTGCATTTGCACGTACATACCCAACAAGACATCCCGGCTCTAAGGATACAAACTTCAGCAGGGGTTACTACCCTGTGCCTGCAAAAAGGGAAAAATAAAATTGTTCAGCCCTGACCAGTTGAAGTGTGTGTACAGTAAAGTGATAAAAGCAGCTTGAAAACTTCCATGCAAACTACACTTACATTACACAGAAGGGCAGCATGCAACTCAAGCTTTTATTTAAATTGAAACAAACTTCAGAATTTAAGTTTGAAAAATAGATATAGTAAAAATAAATTAGTTTTAAAATTGGCAAAATCTAAATACATTTTATTAGTTGAGGACAGACCAATTTGCTTTTAAAGCTTTACCTGGACTGATCTATTTTTGTGTGTTTTGTTTTAAATTTAAAGCATTCAGCGTTTAGCAAGAGTTGCATTACATTCATATTATAATGGGCAAATTTAGACTCTTTAATCAAGACAGGGTTAAAACAGAACAAGTTTATCACTAGTTAACACTAATTAGAAATTTGCCTGTTTTCCTATTTTAATTTTTGGAAGTTTACATTTTTAACCATTTATAACTATAATAGTTACTAAGAAAGGCTGTATATACACATCAGTGCCTCAAAATTACAGATTTAGCATTACGGTTACCTTGTGCATTTTGCGAGGTGGTTAAGGTTTAGTCATCCGTCCTGCGATATATTCCTTTAAAAAAATCAGCCATCATCTTTCATTTCATCATAAAGACATTGAGCCCTGTAAACTGACTGGGATTGCCGAGACTTAGTCACATTAACACTGAAAATTGCAAATACATTTTAAAACTCAAAATAGAAAGACATTAACGTTTTGTATTCGTTAACCTTGAGGTTTTTTTTGGTTTTTGTTGTTAACTGTTACACTGAAGTATTCTGGACTCCTCTGGTTGGGCCCCACATGGGGGTAGTATCAAGCGTATGATTTAACGGTGTTAGTCACAATATAGAATCTACAAGGAATATTTTGTATTTTAACAGTTTTATGGTGAAGCAGTGGTCTTACCTCTATCTTCTTTACGTTTTGTTCACAGATAACATGCCGGCATAAACAACTCCGTTATATTTATTTTAGCAAGTTGAAACCATCTGTTTGTGTTTTTCACCATTTCTGCACATATTAACCAAGATTTACCAAAATCCATGCAACAGGGTTAACAGATTTGCTTTTAACTTTCAACTCATCCCAAGGATTTTAACCAAGCTAGTTTTTTTTGGTAAAACGAAATAATTAGAACAGAGGTCTTTAAAGTTTATATAGTGAGAATGTTTATTGTACTGCAGAAAAAGAAGAGTTTTATATTTCTAAGGAAAAAAGGGAATTCAGTTTAGTTCTATACAAAAGAATTGAACTTTATTGACAAACTGTTGCAAACGTGTTTGACAAATGTTTAGCTACCTATTTAGGCCAGCTCACACAGGAGTGCAATGCATATTTATGTCCAGGCACAGATTTCAAGGACAACAGACAATTGTGGTTATAAATTTCCAACTACATACATGAACTGATTTTAGCTGCAGTGTCCCTTTTTACATCAGCAGACAGAGCTTCTCAAGAATTGCCAGAAACATTACAGGCCGAAATAAAACCATGAAACTCGGGAGATAGGGAGGGAGGAATGAAATGAAGAAATAAACCTAACTTCAATAATTATTTCTGACCCTGGTGAACCATAATTACTCTGTTCGAAGTCCAACTGTTAAAAGCATGAGAATTTATCAACAATACTCAAGCATCAGGATCCTAGTTATCGAAGCATATGAACCATAAAGAGCTCTTTTGAGCTGCAAACGGCAGTGGAGACAGAACTGGACATATTCTCCCAGTTACTACAGGTTAACCAGTCCTCTCAATACTATCAAACACGGCCCCAAGTATAAAAGAGAAGGAAAGAAGTCAAAGCTGCTAGAGCCCTAGTACTGTCACAAAACAGGAATCCTGAGGCAAATATATTGGCAACTGTGGTTGGTGAAATACAGACCAACCACCTGTTGAATAAATGCAATGGTGGGGGAAAAAACCTGCTCCTTCATACTTCATTGTTTACATCACACAAGCTCAGTACATCCAGACAGAACAGTGATACTGTTCTAAGGCCAGATGAGAGGTAAATGAAGCTGCCAGGAAAGAAAATAAATCCACCCCCACACATCAAGATAAACACTCACTGATGCTGCAGCTTCTGGAAGCACACCAGAACCATATGGTTACAGCAGAACAATAAAAACAGTGATGCTCAGCCAGCAATCTGAATTTAATGAAAGCAACTGTACAGAAACACATGGGTCCAGTGGCTAAGAGCAGGGAGCAAGTGCCAGTTGTTTTGTGCGAGTAAACCTGCCTGCTGAGAGCACTGCACAATTTAGAGAAGCCCAAATCCCGGTGCACATTTACGTATTTTCCATAATCCACCATCCTCAACCCAGAAAACAAAGGTATTCCCCATTGGGAGAACATGATCAGCTCATCTTTGTACTAATTTACAAGGATTGCTGTGGTTTGTATTTTTTGCAAATCATTAGCAAGATTTAAAAATGCTATTTGCAATCATGACAAAGCTGCTTGCAAGGGCTCTTCAAAAGTAAAATCAATGTCAACTTTAAAGGGGGCTTTCAAAATAAAACAATCAAAATCAAATGTACACACAATTCCTTCGTAAAAATCCTGAACATTTACTCCTCTGTTTTGGAAGTACTTCAGAAGACAACAAACATTGTCCAATCGAGTTAAAAACACTGGATTTACAGAGCCCCAAAAAGTTTAAAAAAAAACCAGCAAACATTTCTAATATAATTCAATGTGTTAAGGAAGCCGAGGATGAACGGAATGTGAAGATTTAATTTGACAGATTTAAAATGCAGCTCATGTAATCCAATGGGATTCTGCAACTTTGAAGATCATTTAAACATTGTTCGTAATCAACAGAAGTCATGGTAAACAAGTCTAAAAATACCTACACAGCAGAATGAAATTCAAATGGCAGATAGATGCCATCTTTACAGGTACATGTAAATTGACAGCTGCGTCAACAGTATAAAAACAAAAACAAAGCATTCTAATCATATGGGTTTAGCTGGAATTTGCTGCCCTCTAATTTATTGAAACATATCATGCCAGACTTGCACTACCATGAGTTTTAATTATCTAAACATGTACATAAACCAGTCTCCCCAGTAAATGTCCAGAGTAGAAAACAAATGGACTATTACTTGTCTCACAGTTGATAACAAGATGGTGACCACAGAAGATTGAAGCAATTTATAAGGATGGACACATGGTCAGAGCCAGGTTTAGTATCTCCCATAAGGATGATCTCTGTACATTCCCTTCAATGATCTTGCCGGTGCCTTCAGGCTTGCTCGCCCTGCATTCCAATCCTCCTGCCCTGCAACACAGAAGGAAAACAGATCTGCACTACACATAAGCACAAGATTTTTGCTGCATACACTCCACCAGTCTGATGTGACAAGCACTCACCACAAGTGCACAGACACATGAAACAGATTGTACTATCATGTATATCGACTTGAGAGTTTAATACTGCAGATCGCAAAGCAACATCTTTTCTGGGCCCCAACCAGCAGCAATTGAGTAGTCAGTAATAATAGTGATGTGCATTAGAATGCAACCATCTTTTAACCTAAAACAAGTAGTTCATCAAAAAGAAAATCACCCCAGAAATTCTTTTAGGAATACAGATTGGACAGACATCCTGGGAAAGCTCTCACATATGGAAAGTCAAAGGAAACAAAATCAATACAACCAGTCAAATTGCACCACCACAAAAAGAAAACTTAACCGGTTTAGGTTGATGATCTTGGAATATACAGTGAAAGTTTGATTTCCAGACAAGCAGCAGTACAAGAAGCCAGTCAGTAAAAGAAAGGAACATAGCAACTCAATTCCAGTTCACTCCAATCAAACCTAACACTTCCTGGAAATTACTTGCTGCAGAGGAAAAAAACCAAAACAAAAAAACACGGTCTATTGAAATGGGCCAGGTGAGTGGTTGCAATGTGTGAGATGATCATCATAGTGTACATGTGGACATTCATGTACACAACAAGCTTACATTATATGCAGGTTGTGCTATGTCTACATGGAGTGTGAGTGAAAGAAGGGCAGTTAACCACAGGATCTCAGGCTATATGCATATTTGGTCTTCACAGCTCAGTTACTCAGAGGCAGAGGGAAATGAAAAGCAAAATCGGAGCAAAACAACACAAAAACCACATTGGATTATGAACCCTCAAAAGCCCACCAGAAGCATACACTTTACTGCTTTAATTCTTACTATTTTAGACACATTTGAAATGCAGACCAACATTTTCACAGGTCAGGTTCTGTCCATCAAAATTAAATTGCTATTGTAATTGCATTGTCCCATACTGGGGCCCCATTTATCACTACTTATACCATGTTTCAGAAACACATGCACTGCGATAATCTGAACTGGGGTTGAATTATGAATGGAGAAAAAAAAACAAGAAACAGCACAAGTGGTTTCAGATAATTGGCTAAATGCATACTGGTTGTCATTTTACAGGTTAAAAAAACCTCTTTAAAGTGCAGTATTTCACTGGCTGCAAAGCACTTTGTAACATCTGGTGGTCACAAAATACAAATCTTTCGTTTAAGCTAACTGTTCTAAAGCAACATATTGCTGGGCTGCTAGAGGTGGAATACTCATTTGATAAAAGGATTCAATTCACAGCATTTCAAGAACCGGAGCCTCAGTGACACCCAGTCTGGGTTCCACCAGGATCACACTGCTCCTGGCCTCATTACAGCCTTGGTTCAGAATGGACAAAAGAGCTGAATTCCAAAAGTGAGGCATGCGTGACAGCCCTTGACATCAAGGTTGCATTTGACAGAGTATGGCATCAAGGAGTCCTAACAAAACTGGAATCAATGGGTATCAAGGGCAAACTTTTCACTGGTTGGAGTCATAACTGGCACACAGGAAGATGGTTGTGGTTGTTGGAAGTCAGTCATCTCAGCTCCAGGACATCTCTGCAGGAGTTCCTCTGGATAGTATCCTAGGCTCAACTAACTTCAGCTGCTTTATCAATGACCTGCACTCCAACATAAGGCGAAAAGCAGGGATGTTCACCAATGATTCCACAATGTTCAGCACCATTTGTGACTCCTCAGATACTGAAGGAATCCACTTTCAAATGCAATAAGATCAGGATAATATCCCGACTTGGGTTGACAAGTGCCAAATAACATTCATGCCACACAAATGCCAGGTTATGACCATCTCCAATAAGAGACAGTTTAACCACCATCCCGTGACAATCAATGGTGTTAGCATCACTGAACCTCCCCCCCTCGCCCTACAAACATCCTGCGAGTTACTATTGAACAGAAACTCAACTGTACTTGCTGCATAAACATAGTAGATACAAGAGCAGATCAGAGGCTAGGAATACTGTGGTGTATAAATCACCTCCTGACTCCCCAAAGCCTGTCCACCAGCTACAAGACAAGCCAGGAGCTTGACAGAACACTCTCCACTTGCTTGGAGGGTGCAGCTTCAACAACACAAGCAGGGTGACACCATCGAGGACAGAAGCCCACTTGATTGGCATCACATGCGTAAGCACCTACTCGCTCTGCCACAGACGTTCAGCAGCAGCAGTATGTACCAGCTACAAGACGCTCTGCAGAAATTCAACGATCATGAGACAGCAACTTCCAAACCCGCAACCACTTCCAAATGTCGTGCACAGAGCAGCATATTCCTACGCTGTACTGAGACCTGAATACTAGAGAAATTCAATACAATGTCTCTGCCATAACCTCCAGATTCATTGGGAGAATCATCAACTAAATGCTATTGTCCTTCTTGAAGGTGGCTACAAGCATTTGCACAAAACTTCTATAGAATCAACTACAAAAAGGACTAGACAATAGTTTTGGTCAGCAAATACCATCACATCTACAAGATCCTGTTTTCTCATTTTTCAAATAGCCAATGTTCCAGGGAGGTCAAAAAACAAAGTCTCATAAGACACAGATCTTATCTATGAAGTGCAGCAGCATTGACATTAATACCAAAAGAGTTTACAATCAACTGTTCACAAAGTGCAATAACTTGTCCGTCAAACTGCACTACATTTTGAGTGGCAATTACTTAATAATGAGGTAGAGTAGCTGCAGAAAAGAAAGAAATCCTGCTTTCTGCTTCCCGTGACCTTAGGCAAAATTCTGCTCCATCAGCTGAAAATCTAGACTGTCCTGTCTACTCCCACGAAGACCATTGGCTGAAACTTGTGACCCAGAGTTGGAAACAGTCTTCAAACTGAGTTAACAGCAAACAAATAAGACAGTAGCTACACTTAAAGCTTGTAATAAAACTGCAGCGGATCACAGGAAAACTTTCAAAGTACTTCAGTTTCCTGGCAATCATTCAGCTTGCTTACAACAATGTAGCAGAAAAATCAATTATGACTCTCACTTTTAAAGGGATATCATCAACGCACTATTGGACCAGGTTAAACGAGATAACTGTTATTCACTCACCATAATCTTCATAAGTTTCCTGCACTTCTCCATGTCCATAGTCAAAATATTCAGCATCGCTGAAGCAAAAAGAAATATACAAAAACTGTCACTTGGCAACGTGTTTAAATCATTCCTGAGTAGTTTTAATCTGTCTGTTTTTCCAGAAAGAAAAATAAAGTGCTCAGTTTGTTCACATTAAAGTGGATAATATAATCACTGGCCTATGTTTAAATAGCTTCTTCTAATAATAACTGGACTATCAAAATTCTGCAAATATTGCAGACCACAAAATTGCAGATCTAATCTAATTCATAGCTTAAGTCCCACTGTGCATTCTTCAACTATACAAATGCAATGAATACCATCACTAAGGCTGGCTTTCAGTACCAGATTGCAGATTCACTGCAATCTGGACTATAGTCCCAACAAAGGCAGTCTCAGGACACAGTCTCGGACTCTGTAGCAACAAGGTTCTGACAGTATTCAGGAGAACCATTTCAAGAGTCAAATTTGGGTGTAGGAAATTGACTGAAGATTTTTGCCTGCAGGAGTCAGTCTTAGGATAGCCTGTAACACGAATACAGTCCAGACATTTGTTTGGTGATTATTTCAAAATACAGGCTAATAGATCCCAATGACAAGTCATAAATTTCAGTAAGTTTCCACTCCACAACCTACAAGCTGGAAGTACCATTCCTATTATAATGCAACTATAGTTATGGGCTAAATCATTAATCATAGAAAACATTCCAATAAAGTCATTACCTCTTCAAAAAAAAAAACATCCCCAACTCTACTCACCCCTGGGATTGGTCATAATAGTTTTCATAACTGTCATAACTCTGCTCTGCATATCCATCATCATAACCCTGCAATGTTTAAAAAGAAGTTGCCAGTTACTGCCACCATCATACCTCATATTCATAACACTGATCATCATGATTTGAGAGACTAGTTTATTTTCAAGAGCAGAATATTCACTCCTTTCTGAATGAAACAACAACACCCGGTCAGAGCAGATTCTTTCATAAGAAAACAGCTGTAATGCTGTCGTGTAAAATTATTCTATATTACACAAAGGGAGTGAGGTTCAACCACACTATTTAAAAGTACACAATACACAAAGTAGAATTAAAAATAAAATATTCTATTCAAGCAACATATGAAGCACCTGCTTGTATTAGAATGCTACAGAAACCAAGGTACATGACAGTGATTTCCAATACTAAACTTTTGTTTAATCCACTGGCTGTAGATATGCCACATTTATTAATACCTTTAAATATCTGTTTCCGATGATCAGATATGCTCTCAAACAAATCTTAAATAGTTTGAAAACAAAAAAAACACAGCTCTTGCAGATATACCCAATCTTTAGCAGTCATTAAAGGCATAAATATCAATTGGTTTACACAAATATACCATAAATCTATTATAAATGATCAGTTACACAGCAGCACCAGACACAATGAACGGCTGGGAAAAGCCTGGGAGAGTTCACTCTCTTCATAGAAATACAGCTTCCATTTAAGCACTATTTAGACTCTCAATCCAATGCGGTACAGCATGATGATTCATCCCATCTGGCATGGTAATACTTTGAGTTATAGCACAAAAACAAATGGCAGCACAGTGGCTCAGTGGTTAGCACTGCTGCCTCACAGTGCCAGGGACCTGGGTTAGATTCCAACCCTGGGAGACTGTGTGTGGAGTCTGCATGTTCTCCCCATGCCTGTGTGGGTTTCCACCAGGTGCTTCAGTTTCCTGCCACAGTCCAAAGATGTACAAGTTAGGTGGAATGGCCATGTTAAGTTGCCCACAGTTCAGGGACGTGTAGGTTAGGTGCATTAGCCACGGGTAATGCAGGGTTACAGGTATAGGTAGGGGGATGTGCCTGGGTTGGATACTCTTTGCAGAGTTGGTGTGGACTTGCTGAGCCAAATGGCCTGTTTCCACACTGTGGGGATTCTATGACTCTATGTTGGAAATTTGAATTAACAACAAAAAAGAGAAGCTGGAAAAAGTTACCAGTCAGGTAACATCTGTAGGAGAAAGACAGTTAACATTTCAAGTCAACAGAACTGATGAAAGACATTAAAAGTTAACTGTTTCTCAGTTTCTTCTCCATTGTGCAATAGACATAAAAATGTGATCTAATTACAAGGCGTAATGTGAAATCAAAAGATCTATCCAAGGCTTTTTAATAACAATTAAATTCAACACCACTATCTCCAATTTACCCTTTGAAATATCTGGAAGTGCTATACAAGAGGCCCAAAATCTTACACAATATACCATATAACCCAAACCTCATGCTAGAATGCATATATTTATGGTCTTACATATTCATCATAGCTTTCCTGAGCAGGTGGAGGGTGCAGTGCCGGTCTGTATGCTGAAGGTGCTCCACGGGTGCGAGGTGCTGGGGCACCCCTCTGCACTGGTGTGGCACCACGTCCACTTGCTACTTCCCTGCGGCCTCCAGGTGCTCCTCTCACAGTTGCCCCACGTGTTATTGCACTTCGTGGTCCATACTGAGATGTAGAAAGTGGTGGTGCTGCACCACGGCCCCTAGAAAGAAATATCTTACACTGAAAAGCGTGTTGACAAAAAACTGGCAACGTGCAAGGCAGCCTGTTTAATCAAGACTTCAGATAAACAGATGTTTTGCAGCTTTCACGAGCTGAATCTAACAGATCAGCAATTTGGAATTAAGTTAGTCTCAATGTGACTGCTTGCAATTTATTGACCTCCACTTCACCAGCTAGAACTTCAGATGTCATTGCACCCTCTCTCAAATGGCTGCTCTTTATACAAATCTTCTTGCACACTTAATATTGTGGGATATTGAGTGACTCTTAACCGATGTTTTTGAGATTTGTAGGCAGAATGAGGCCAGACATTTTAAACTGGTCAGTAGAAATTTCATTTTTGAACATACAGTACTAGTGTGGTAACGTGTAGGTCCAGATGGAAGACTTGACTAAAAAACAAAATCATTTCACACTGAAGAGGATATAGGGTGACAGACAAAATTGACTGCCTGGAAGCATTTGTGAAATTTACATCATTATCATCAGTGGGCGACAGGGTGGCTCAGTTGTTAGCCAGGGACCCAATTTCATTTCCACCCTTTTTCCTTCCTGTCTCTGGTCTAAAACAACAGAACTCTGGAACATAGCGAGAGCGAGAGCGACACAGGACTGGCTGCTCAACCAATCTCTGTAATGGCCACAACATCATAGTCTCATGTACTGACCTATAATACTCCTTGTGTTGAAATAAACACACTTCAGCCTATTACTACCATTATGTTCATTTACCTGTTTTCGCCTGTCCTTTCTTTCTGATTTACTGGTCCTAACATCTACGTTCCCTCGATCCCTCTATTTGCTGATCTGCTGCGCTGGTTCCCAGCCCCCTACTACCTCTAGTTTAAACCTTCCCAAGTAGTGCTACTCAGGAGGGTGCAATGAATAAAATTTGCAAGTTAATCCTGATCATGGTAATGGTGAAATTATCAGCATCATTGCAAGCCCACTAGTGCCTTTTACAAAGGCATATGACATCTTTACCTGGTCTACACCACTAGATTCTTAACTATCTACTAAAATGGCCTAAGAAGCTAATGAGTTCAAAAGCAATTAAGAACTGCTTGAGCAACACCCACACCCCACTAAAAGAATAAAAAGATTACTCTTAGTATCATTGGTGCGGAAGTGCCAGTGTTGATCTGGGGTGGACAAATTCAGAAGTCAGATGATACCAAGTTATAATCCAACAAGTTTATTTGAAATCATAAGGTTTCGAAGCACTGCTCCTTTGTGAGGTCTTAACAAAAAAAATTGTTGAAAGCCACAGCTTGTCACAGCTGACAAAGCAGCAGCACTCAGAGCTTGTGATTGCAAATAAGCCTGTTGGACTACAACCTGGTGTCATGTGACTTCTGACTTCGTATCATTGATCACACCAACGTTCAGTTTGCAACCCTTAGAAATTGGATTGGAAAAAGAGGATTTGATTCCTCTAGCTCCCCAGTTCTAACACCAGGACATCATTCTCATTCATTACCAAACCTTCCTGACAGAATGAAACATACTGCAAGGAGGAATATTCAAAAAGGACAAATCTGATTCTCCAGAACATGTTTTATTTTCTGTAAAACTGCGTGATATGCAGGAGGTAAGCAAAGAAAGTGAAAGTTTCCAGAATTTGAGAATGCATCGTTTAGAGTGTTTAATGTGGTACTAAGCAAAGCAAAACAGATCTCAAGGGCGATTCCACCTCACCACGCTCTCCTCTGTGCCAGGATAGTGAATATATACTGAGCCAGTTGTTGAAACGGTACAATTTACTTTGACAAGCCTATACTAAGGAATGAAAATGGGGAAAGTGCCTCATTTTTTTTAAAAAAACCTTATCAGTGAGATCTTATGGGTTGCAGAGCTGTATTTCAGGCGCTGAGCAGTAACTTTTTTTCTCAACACAGTAACTTCTGAATCTTTACCTGGCAAGTGGTACAGGTGGAGCTCCACGGCCACGTACACCTCTTCCACGGGATGCTTCTTGCCCACCATTCAAATATGCCAGCTCAGTTAACTGCTCCTGTCTTATTTCATCATTGTAATCCTGTCAAAATTATAAAGCAAATATAGATAAACAACTGTTGAAATCCACAGCTTGTACAATATAATTCTTAGACCTTTACCAGTTCTTTATCCATTAGAGCACTCAGTAACCAAACCGGTGCTAGTTTTATCTTTTACTGCCTACATTACAGTAACTATGTACTGGGCCTGAGAAACTTCAATGTTTACAGTTAACGTCCTTTTAAAAGAGCCTTGGTAACATCAGTTTACATTGACTTTCTGGGGAAGATCAATACGCAAGTACAGCAAGCCATTACGAAAAACAAAAGTTGGATTAGCCTTTATTACAAAAGGAGTACGAAACCAAAATGTTTATCTGCAGTTACATAAGGGCTTTAGTTTTGGTACCTGTTTTAATAAGGCATGCAACAAAAGCACGCCAGATTAATTCAGAGATTGCGTGATAAGGAGAAATTGAATAGCTTAGAAATATAATTTCCTAAAGTTCAGAAGATTGTCCGGTGAGCTCAGTGAAACATAACATACTCAGATTTGAAAAAGTACTGTTTCTCCAAGTAGGGAAATCTAGAACCTGGTCAGTCTCAGAATGCAGGCTCAGCCATTCAGTATTGAGATGAGGGAAAATCTTTGACATTATCACGGAGTTTATTAAACTAGAGATGGACAGACTTTTAGAAATTACTGAAACTAAGGTATTATGGAGATAACTCAAGAAGGTGTAGCTGAATTAAATATCATCCATGATATTACTGAATGCTGGAACAACCTCGAAGGGCTCCTGCTTCTATGTTCTTTATAATTCAGAACACAAAATTCTCAGTAAATTTCTATATAAAATGCACAAAAATTTTAAACTTGCTCCATACTACACAGAACCCAAAATCCCCAGTGTCAGAATACTGGAAGTCTCCCAAACAGAAAGTAGGAGTAGGCCATTTGGTCCTTCAAGCCTGTTTCGCCATTCAACATGACCGTGGCTGATCATGCAACTCAACTTTCTTCTTATACCCCTTGATCCCTTTAGCATTAAGAGCTGCAGGGTGTACCTAATTTACAAATGGCCAATTTACAAACACTCGTACTTACAAACATAATCTCATTCAGGGCTGTAATTTTAAAGATCCAACTTATGAACTGCACCTTTATGTTCGTCCTGCTTGTGCTAACTTGCGAAAGGACTCCAGAACTGAGTCAGTTTGCAAACCAGGAACTGCCTATATATCTAATTCTTTCTGGAAAAAAGTGGTTTTGCCTCAACTGCTTTCTGTGGCAGAAAATTCCACAGGATCAACACTCTGGGTGAAGAAATTTCTCAGTCCAAAACATCTACCCCTTAAATTGGGGCCTCCAGTTCTGCAGCCTCAGGCTAAACAGCTCCTGCAGACCACACGGATGGTTGCAAGGATCATTTGTAGAAATTTTGAATTGTGTAGCTCATACTCAGTTTTACACGATCATACTGGTGTATCTCTAACCTCCGCACACTGATTAGACTGTAACCATGGCATGCTCACAGAGCCAGTGGTCTACAACCTCACCCACAACCTGTGCTACAAAACTTCACTAAAAAACTTGTAACCATGGCAACTATAACTGTAAAGCCTGGTTTGAACTCCTCTCTCAAGATTATAATCCTACTCATCCCACACTTCATTCCAGCATATTAGCATTTCAGGAACATGTCAATACAAAAGACATTATGGTCTCCCTTATTTGCTTATTCTATTTGCGGAGTATTAGTTTCATAAGTAAAAATACTGAACAATCCTGTTGTCATTCCAGCATTAACATGACAAAGATCTCACTTAATATCACAAAATACATGAAACTGAATCAGCATTTAACAAAATTGATTAATGCTTCACACCACAACATATATCAGCATTAATGGTAACTTGGGACAGCAATGTTATGAAAATGATAAACAGCAAATACTACAGAAAAAGGTAAACTAGGAGAATAAGTAAGTGTGGATTGGCTTGTGGAACACAGGAATAAGAAAACTGGACAAAGAAAGGTCCTACCTGCATTCCCCATGCAGATAGCCTAAAGGCCCTCCACTTCTTCCTGTCCTGCAGGCCCAACCAGTCCCCCTCCACTGACACCTTAATCCGCTTAGCCGAACTCGTCATCACCCTGAACAACTTCTCTTTCAATCCCTTCCACTTCCTACAGACAAAGGGGGTGGCCATGGGTACCCGCATGGACTCAAGCTATGCCTGCCTCTTTGTAGGTTAAGCTATGCCTGCCTCTTTGTAGGTTATGTGGAACAATCCCTCTTCCGTAACTACACTGGCCCTAAACCCCATCTCTTCCTCCGTGACATCGATGACTGTATTGGTGCTGCCTCGTGCTCCCACGACGAGCTTGAACAGTTCATCCACTTCACCAACACCTTCCACCCCAACCTTAAGTTCACCTGGACCATCTCTGATATCTCTCTCTCCTTCCTGGACCTCTGTTTCCATCTCTGGCAAACACCTGGAAACAGATATCCATTTCAAGCCCACAGCTACCTAGAATACACCTCCTCCCACCCACCTTCCTGCAAAAAGGCCATCCCCTATTCCCAATTCCTTTGCTGCCACATCTGCTCCCAGGATGAGGCATTCCACTCCCGAACATTTCAGATGTCATCGTTTTTCAAGGACCGCAACTTCCCCCCTGACCCAGCGGTCAAGAACACCCTCAACGGTGTCGCCCGCATTTCCCACAACTCATCCCTCACACCCCCTCCCCGCAATAATAACCACAACAGAATCCCCCTCATCCTCACGTACCACCCCACCAACCTCCAGATCCAATGCATCATCCTCCGACACTTCCGCCATCTGCAATCCGACCCCACCACCAAAGACATTTTTCCCTCCCCACCCTTATCTGCTTTCCGGAGGGACCACTCTCTCTGTGATTCCCTTGTCTGCTCCACACACCCCTCCAGCCCCACCACACCCGGCACTTTTCCCTGCAACCGCAGGAAGTGCTACACCTCCCCCTCACCCCCATCCCAGGCCCCAAGAAGACCTTCCACATCAAGCAGATGTTCACCTGCACATCTGCTAATGTGATATACTGTTCCCGTTGTGGCCTCCTCTACATCGGGGAAACGAAGCGGAGGCTTGGGGACAGCTTTGCAGAACACCCAGGCTCGGTTCGCACTAAACAACTAAACTAGACGACATGTCCATCCTGGGCCTCCTGCTGTGCCACAACGATGGCACCCAAAGGTTGCAGGAACAGCACCTCATATTCCGCTTGGGAACCCTGCAGCCCAATGGTATCAATGTGGACTTCACAAGCTTCAAAATCTCCCCTCCCCCCACCGCATCCCAAAACCAGCCCAGCTTGTCCCCACTTCTCTAACCTGTCCTTCCTCCCACCTATCCCCTCCTTCCACCTCAAGCCCCATTCCCATCTCCTACCTACTAGCCTCATCCCGCCTCCTTGACCTGTCCGTCCTCCCTGGACTGACTTGTCCCCTCCCTAACTCCCCACCTACACTCACCTTTACTGGCTGCACCCCTGCATCTTTGACCTGTCTGTCTCCTCTCCACTTATCTTCTCCTTTATCCATCTTCTATCTGCCTCCCCACCTCTCCCTATTTATTTCAGAACCCCCTTCCTCTCCCCCATTTCTGAAGGAGGGTCTTGGCCCAAAACATCAGCTTTCCTGCTCCTCTGAAGCTGCTTGGCCTGCTGCGTTCATCCAGCTCTACACCTTGCTATCAAAGATAGGGCAGTATTTTTCCTTAAACTCAGAAACCTGTGAAAAGCTAAGGCAGTTTTTTCTTAAACTTAGAACCTTAGTGCTTCATCAACTTAGCTTAGAAAAAGACAGCAAATAAAATGGAAAGCAAAACAGCAGTCACTTAGAATTAAATACTAGAATTTAATAGCATTGAAGGATGGCATTTGGCCCATTACATCTGTGAACATTTTTGATTTCGCTCCGCACCTCAAATCAATGTATCTAAATACAAAGCTTGATGAAGGAAGGTTTTAAGAAGGGGTTTCAGGAGTGCAAGTAATTGAGGTAGTATCAAGCTTTACCTTTAAAAGCATCCAAATGTAGAATGAACAGAAGCAAAAGGACAAATTTTACAGATAAGGGAGTTCAAGCAAAAGAAGACATTCTAAGTCTTCAATCCAGTAGCGTAGTACTGTGCAATGATATCTTACGCACAATTTCTTACCTTTCTTGCTTTCTCACTGCACATTCCATAGTTTTTCCACTATTCATGCCACGATGTTGTTAAAAAAAACTCCCATTAAGTCTGACAGCCCAATAAAGAATGGATTCTTTAACAAATAGCAAAAACGCCATCCTTGCTCTTCATGTATATTACATTTTATGGACATTCAATACAACAGACAGTTTGCAATACAAAGTATTGCACTTTACAGAATTATACAATCACTGTAATGTGGAAGCTGGCCGTTTGGCCCATTGAGTCCGAACAAACCCTCCAAAGAGCATCCCACCCAATCTCTGTAACCCTGCATCACATCAAGTCAATGTAAGTTTAAAAATGAACATACACACATACCACTACAGACACTGTTCAGTCCAATGATATTAACTCCTTACTTTTCCTTACTGCAAGCACTTACTGCGAGTTTTGGCAAAGATTGAGGACAGACCACTGACTTAACTAGGTCTCATAGCTGCACAGACAATTACCTGTCTTACACCAATTAGGAAGCCACACCTCTTGCTCATGTTAGCTGTTTGAGGCTTTGGTGTAGAAACCCTCCTGATTTAAAAAAATTCACTTTTCCTCACATACAACCAAGCTAACCATCAACTCAACTGGAGTCACCACGTAAATGCAGTGGCTACAACAGTAGGTCAAACACTAGTAATACTCTGGCGACAAACTCACCTCACTCCCCAAAGGCTGTCCACCATCCACAAGGTGGAAGTCAGGAATCTGATGCAATACTCCCCACTTGTCTTGATTGTGCAGCCCCAACAACACTCAAGAAGCTTGACACCATCCAGGACAAAGCAACCCGCTTGATTGACACTGTATTCACAAGCATCCACTCCCTCCACCGCTGATGCTCAGTAGCAGCAGTGTGTACCATCTACAAAATCCACAGACAGCATCTTCCAAACCCACAACCACTTCCATCTAGAAGGACAAGGGCAGCAGAAATTATGGGAACACCACCACCTTCAAGTTCCCCTTCAAGCCACTCACCAAGCTGACTTGGAAAATATAGCAGCGTTCCTTAGTTGTCGCTGGGTCAAAGTGCTGGAATTCCCTCCCTAATGGCATTGCGGGTCAACCCACAGCAGGTGGACTGCAGTGGTTCAAGAAGTGGTTCACCACCACCTTCTCAAGGGTAACCAGGGACAGGCAATAAATGCTGGCCAGCTAGCAATGTCCACATCCCACAAGGTCAATAAAAAAAATTCCAAGTACCACACTGAAATTTTGTGAATGTTTATAACTAAACTTCCAATTCAATTGCACATTTTGGTCAAGGTTTGGTAAATGAAGTACTTTGCTCAGTTTCAGGCCTGACTGATGGGATAAAATCCTCCTCCCTGCTTCAATGAAACAAGATTGGACACTCCAACGGCACTGCTGGGTTATATCCCAAATTGCACATAACTGACAACGTAAGGGAAAGCAGATGTGGGAAGTTACTATGTCATTCTCAGATTTAAAGTGCACAATAAAGACAGAAATTGTTCTGATCTGAAGCATGCAGCCCTAGATTTGAAAAGTCAGTGTGCGAAATGCAAAGAAGTGTTCCATTTCAGAGGGTTAACTCACTGATATAAACAGAATCACGAGTATTAAAAACATAGCACATGTAGGAGTTATTCATATTCCAAAAGGGTCTGAAAAAAATAACAGACAGTTCTTCACAGAAAGATTCCAACAGGAATTATGACAAAATTTGATCTGCAATAAAATCTATTTAAATTGACCTCCCTCAAAGATCTTGCTTCTGTGCATGTTAACCCCGGTGAAGCAAACAGCACATTTGCAAAATATAATTACTGTTGTGCAAGGATCATGTTAATGAGAATTTATAATTGGATGTAAAAAGTTGTAGTGTACATTTACCAGAAATTCATTGAGTGAGAAAACAGCACTCGAGTTCCTGCTCGCAGACTGGGAGAGACATCTGCATAATATTTAAGCTTCAAGCTTTTATGCATTTACCCTGCTTACATATATCTGATTCTCAGCTAATTCAAGCCATCTTATACACAAAAATCAAACTCAAATAGATGCAGTTGAGAAGTGTGCTGGACTCACTCCACACTTATTGAACACTAGTCCTGAGCTATAATCAGCTGAAAGACAACAATTTCCTTTCATCCAATAACTACATTTTGGGATAGTCAAGTGCAATAAGCAAAGGGAGTAAAGTTGACACTTGGAAACAAGCAATAGTCTGATCTATCAAGATGAAAAGTTGGACTCACAGGAATAAGGAATTTTTTGAGCTCCTCCATGGCATGGTACATTCGTGAATAGGCTTCAGTTGGGGGTGCAAAGACTTCAACAAGAACATGCAGATCACTGTTCAAGTGTGCATACTTAGCTTCTCCTCCTTTACGAAGCTCATCTTCCTAATAAAAGAGGAAAGAAAAGAAAGCATGATTAATCTGTAATAATAATATCACACATATCTGAGCACCGGTCAGCTACCAGACTCCTACGATTTGTTGATAATCTTATCAGTGGTATGTTAAACTATTTCATGAATTTTGCTACTTTACAATGTGTTAAGGTATAGGTTCACTGTTGGTAGTCAACCTCACAACCACAAACAGTAAGTATTGTTCTTCAATACACAATGCACTCATTGAAATGTAATGGAGTTCAATCCTACCCTCATCAGAACTAGATATGTGCCACAAATCAATTTCCTTCTCACATGTACAAAATAATCTTATATGTCCCTACCAGTGTCTCACTCATCGCTAACTTATCAACCATTCACCTACTCTCACTGAAAATGGATATGAAACATACAGAGGGACACAAGTTATACCCATTTCCCTGTCCAAATCTTTCAGAATCAGCTTACTCAATTTGTGCCATTGCAACTTTGAAATATTTGAGATTGTGGAATTTTGTTTGCAGAATGGTTGCATCTATTTGCATAGAAATGAACTCCAGAAGCCCGAATAAAATGGCTTCACTGATTAAGAGTTCTACAGAACTGAACTGAGGCACAATTTTCCCACCCCAATTGGAATTCCAATGACATTTTACAGTTATCATCAAGTTAATACTTTTAAAGTTTTCATACCTTGGACTTATCTCGCATTGAACCTTTCCCAAGGATGGACATTTTTGTGCCTGTATCTTCTTGCAGCCTCTTCAATGAATTTCCTCTAGGTCCAAGCAGCTTCCCTACAAAGTTGAACTACAAAAACATTTCAAATTAATGAAGAACTGCATTACAGATATTACACTGAAGTATTTAATTGTTTGTAAAGCTTTTTGGAACATCTTCTGAGGCCATGAAAAGTGCTTCCTTCTTTAAGTCTACCCAACTTAAGAGAATTTAATTCACAATGTTTCCTGCGAAGTACACATCTCAGATCGACTGAAAATGAGTGGTTTCTACATCCATGCATTCCCCCTCTACTCATCTTAAAACATCGGACATGAAGTGGGGGAAGAAACAAGAGATTCATCAAGCTTCAGTCTAGATCAAGCAAGTTTCCCAAAACTCTGTCTACAGTCTGTGTTTGGGTAAGACATAACCAAAGGTATAATGTGCAGGTTCTTCACAATTGCACTTTAAAGGCCAAATTTGAGATTAACATATACTTACTAACAATACTTATTGCTTCTTCCTCTGAAGCGTTACCAAAAAATCAGTACATATGCTATGCAAGTTCAACGTGCCGCTAGTGGATGCTGAGCGAATCTCTGATTTACAGCATCCACAGTTCTCTTACACAATGTTGGAATGCCATTTCAGGGACAAAAACAGAAATTGCTGGAAATGCTCAGCAGTGTTCTGAGGGTCACTCGACCCGAAGTGTTAACTCTGTTTTCTGGCATTCACAGTTCTTTTGTTTTTTTAACTGCCATTTCAGGGAAATGCGTCTGCATTACAGACCACAGCACCACCAAGGTAGCACTTTACTGGTAGTTAGAATCTGAGCTATTGCACAGAAAAAGTCTCTTCAGCTATTGCATCCATGCCATTCAAAAGCAACCATTTATCTATTCTAATTTCATTTTCCAGCACTTGACCCATAGCCTTGTACGCCTTGGGATGGCAAACATACTTGTGAACACCTCTTCAACATTTTGAGGGCTTCTGCCTCTATCACGTTTACAATCAATGTGTTCCAGATTCCCACCACCTTCTGGATCAAGAAGTGTATCTTCACATCTCCTCTAAACCTCTGCCCTTTACCCCAAATCCAAACCTCCTGGTCACTGATTCCCCTAATCAAGGGTAAAAATTTCTTCCCATCTATGCCCCTCAATTTTATACATCCCAATCATGTCCCCCTCAATCTCCTCTGCCCTAAGGAAAACCCCAATCTGTCCAATTTTTCTTCATAACTGAAACTTTCAGGACAGGCAACAGCCTGTTAAATCGCCTCTGCACCCTCTGCAGTGCTGTCATATCCCTCCTATAATGTGGATTCCAGAACGGCACAAAAAACACTAGTTATGGCCTAATCAACGTTACAATTCCCACATAAACTCCAGGCACTCAAACTCTATGCCTCAGTTAATAACAGCTAGTTTACTTTGTTAACCACTTCATCCACTTGTCGTGATAACTTCAGGGACCGGTGTACATACACACTAAGGTCCCTCTGATCCTCTGTGCTTCCCAGGGTCTTGCCTTGTTTACCCTGCCCACTCTGCACAAATGCATGCGCTTACATTTATCCAAATTGAATTCCACTTGCCATTAATCAGCCCATCTGACCAGCCTGAATATATCCTCCTGCAATTTAAGGCTATCCTCCTTATAATTTTCCATCTGACCAATTTTTGTATCATCCAAGAACTTACTTACTAGTTATCACCATTTCAGGTCATAAATTCACCACTGTTTGAACATCAAGTTCATTAACCACTTCAACGCTCTCCTGGAGAAAACGTCTAACTCCAGGATGTAACTCTCAAACCCAAGGTGGTCAGGGTTCCTGCAGTCAGAGCCAGGTGAAATTCGGAAGTGCAACTTTAGCCATCTCCAGGATACTCTCTCAAGGGTTGCCCGCAGGTTCGGGGAGATTTAAACCCACATTGAGATGCTAACTCAGAGAGGATATGTTTACTTTGGAAGGTGTTTTCTGCCAAATCTTCCTCCAGATTTCAACAGTGTAACAGAGTCAGCCAGAGGAGCTTTTGTAGAATTTGTGGGACTTGTCCTGATTGACAATTAGAGTTTCCTCAAACCGTTAAGTCTTGATATCTGTCACCTGTCTAAAAGACTTGATGGAAATTATGGGACACAAGATAAATTTAAGTAGCAGTCAACTACAAGTTATAGAAATTTCACTCTCCTTCCAAAGATTAGTATTCTGCTCACCACCTATGCTCCACACTCAGACGACGCACAGACAGTAGACTGAAGTACAAATCTTCCTACAGGCATAAAGTTATATTGTTGTTTAGTAGCACTGTTGCTTTGGGACTAAAATAATGTTGAACAAAATCACACTGGAGACAATGCATAGTTTTCACCTGCAGTAAGCTATATGAATGAATAAATAGTCACAGTAACAAGAATGAATATCACCTCCACTACTGAAACTAAATTTTTCCTCCAAAGCATAAGCATCGCAAAGCACTGTTCTAACTCTAAACTGAGGCGCACATAATGTATCAGAAGCCTTACCTTCGGGAATTGTGCAACAGGTATCAGGCAACGTTCAGAAAGCTTTATGTTCTTCTGTGTCAAGACATCAAGGAATCTCTTTTCTTCCTCTTTTTTCTCTCCCTTCTGAACCTTTTCTATTTCTACAAGGAGAAACTGGAATTAAAATTCCTCCACATTCCACAGTGGTGATGAAACAGAGCAGGTAAAACCTCAGTTAGGAGAAACATACAAAAGTGAAAACAGTTAATTTGCAGGAAAGTACATATGAATGCCTGTGGAACTGCTGCTGAAATTCCAATTTCCAGCAGATCTCCGAATGCACTCCAATTTGCCAGCAATGAGGATTCTCAGCTTCTAGGATGGCGATGGTGCAGGTCGCAAACAGGGAAGGCATTTCTCAGTGTCCAGTAACCTCAGCATTCAGTATCCTGGCACAGTGTGGACTGGGCTGATAGTTGTGGGGTACTGCTAGAATCAGTGATGGGACCACAACTATTCACAAGCTATACCAATAACTTGGATAAGGAGATAGAATACAATTGCAAATTGAATGACCCAGAAACTAGGTGGAAATACAATTTATGAAGGAGACACAGGATAGGCTAAGCGAATAGGCAAGAACACGGCAGCTGGAATATAACACTAACCGTGAAGCTATTTACTTTGGTACCAAACAGAAAGTCAGTATTTTTTTAAATAGAGAGAGACTGGGAAGTGATGATGTCCAAAGGGATGTGGGTGCTCTTGTTCACAAGTCTGAAAGTTGGCATGGAGATGCAGCAAGCAATTAGGAAAGTTAACGGTGTTTTGGCCTTCATTCTAAAGGGATGTGAATACAGGAGTAAAGATGGGTTGCTGTAAATTTATAGAGCTCTGGTGAGTACTGTCTTCATTTTTGGTCCCCTTTACTAAGGAAGTATATGCCTGTCAAATGGCGGGTAATGGAGTCCACCAGATTAATCCCTGGAATAGAGGATTGATTTATAAGAGGAGATGGAGGAAAATGGGCCTGCATTCTCTAGAGTTTCAAAAAGAGATAATCTTATTTAAACTTGCAATATTTTTTACAGGGTCGATGTAGCTAGGCTGTGTCCAACCATTTGGTGAGTTTACAACCAGGGACTAATCTCAGTAGATTGCACATCCATGACACGAAGAGGAGTTGTGTTATTTAGGGAGTGACAGGTTTTACCCCAGTGGAAGCTCAAGTATTAATCATGTTCAAAACAAGATAGAATTCAGAATGTTGACATTAACAGATTTGGAGTCACTTGGGAAAATTACAGTCGGAGATGATTAGCCGTCATCTAGTTGAATGGCAGAATAGGTTCGACAGGCTGAATACCAAGGAAAATGGAGTCTAAATTCCACAGCGCTTTTCAATCTTTGCCCAAACTTCAAAATCAACTGGCAGAAAATCACATGCCAAGACTGTACAACCTCCAAGCAACTCTGGTGCCCTGGAAATGTAGATGTGGAAAACCAGTGCAGCACGTGGGGAAGCAGCCCCAGTGCAGAGCACATGCAGAGAGTCCTGGATGGAGACTGGCACAGGGAAGGCAGTCCTGGCACTTAGTTTGGAACAGCTGAGTACCAGGTCAGAGCAGTTACACTAATGTCTATTTGAAATGTCCTACCTTACTGTAATGTCAGCCCTTAATGTCCTATTTTTAAACTTATTTTTCAACTCTAAGTAATGCAACTACTTTTATTCCTCTGCTGTATCCAAGAATTGTACCTAGTTACTTGAACCTAAGATGTCACAATAAGAAGGCAGACATTGTAAAAGCTTTTCACTGTACTCCTACAATGAAGTGCACGATAATAAAAGGATATTGTTTCATATACTGCATTGGTAATACAAACAAGAACAGGATTTGTACAATTAATGATAGGACCATGGATAGTGTTGTAGAACAGACAGACTTGGAGTTCAGGTACATAATTCTTTGAAATTTGCTTCACAGGTAGACAAGGTGTTTAAGAAGGTGTTTAGCACAATTGCCTTCATTGCTCAGATCTTTTCAGAACAGGAGTTAGGACATCACACTCAGGTTGTACAGATTGGTGTGGCCTCTTCTGGAGTACTGTGTACAGTTCTGACTGCCCTGTTATATGAAGAATATAGTTAAACTGGAAAAGGGTCGGAAAAGATTTACCAGGATGTTGGTGGGAATGGAGGGTTTAAGATATAAACAGACTGGAAAGACTGGGACTTTTCCACTGGAACGTAGGAGGTTTGAGGGGTGATCTTAATGAGGTTTATAAAATCCTGAGGGTCAAAGATAAGGTGAATGACAAGGCTCTTTCCCAACTGCAAGGGAGTTCAAAACTATTTTAAGGTGAGTGGAGAAGGATTTGAAAAGGACATGAAGGGTAACTTTTTAAACACAGAGTGGTTCGTGTGTGGAAATGAACTGTCGGAGGAAGTGGTGGATGCAGGTGCAGTTAAAACATTCAAGAGACATTTGAATAAGTTCATAAATAGGAAAGGTTGAGGGGTATGGGCCAAATGCATACACATTGTTTTTGCCACTTCTAGAATCACATATTAAGTTAAAAGATATATCTTTATCCAAACTTAATACCTACGCCTGCTGCACAGAACACACCTGTCAACTCAATGAAGTGCCTGCAAATGAATGCAGTCTACAGCAATAACCAAGTTTAGTTTGGGTACAGTCAGCTTGGACTGATTGGACCGAATGCTGTTTGACTGTACCCTCTGCTCTTCTATCCCTTTAGAATTGTGCTTTATTTAACAATGCCTTTACTGGTTAATCCTACCAAATGCAATTCTAGAATTATGTGGTTTTGCACTGCTGTATTCATATACCACTTGAAGTGTAGAAGATAGGCACTGAAATAAGCAATAAGCTAGCGGAACAACCTGTTCTGCAGCAGCCCAAAATGAACACACACCCCAGAAACAGAAGAAAAACAATTTCATGTAACTTAATGCTGAGAATATAGCCAGCTGTTAAACATTCCCCACTTTTCACAAGATCCTTTCCCTTTAATCTGTGTCCAATACAGTTACAGCAAATTTCAGTTCTCACAGGGCACAAATATTTGGAGTGGTATTTTCACACATGACTAATGTCTGAGATTTGAGATACAAATTTGACACAAATCATGCAAGAACCAGAAGACTTCCTGCCCTAGACAACATGATTACTTGAACAGATGGAAGATCACTACACAGTTACAACATTAAAAGTTTCCTGATTACTGCGTTGACTAGGTGTTTACAATTAGAAATGAATTCACTCTAGCTGAAAGCCTATGTCGGTCTGCAACACAGCATAAACTCATCACATCACCAACGTTTAACGTGACATTAAAAATTAATGACATTCCCACAGTCCCGAAAATGCAAGACAGTGTACTGGTTTTTAAATCTTGCACTGGATCTCTAGTTCACCTTTGTATAAAACCTTGTTCCTTCTCCTAGACATTTATTTTTACATTTATGCTCTAGCTTTGATCATTTATCTACTTTAAACTCTGAAGGCACAAACTTGTACTGAAGCTTGGTAAAGTGCCAAGCAAAGTCACCACGCGCGAAGCTTCTGAAAAAACAAAACTGCAAATATTTATTCTTGCTGTGTATTACTCATTCTTCCTGCATGATAGCTACTACACGTTGCTTCAGACAGCACACAAATTCCCACTGTGTTTCTAGGCACTTCTAGAATCACATTAAGTTAAAAGATATATCTTTATCCAAACTTAATACCTATCCCTGCTGCACAGAATACACCTGTCAAATCTAAAGCAATAACCAAGGCCAGAATAGATTCTCATTTAACGTGGAGTTTCTGCAGTTTCTGTTTAAAACAATTTCTAGCGAGCATTTTAACTCAAATCCAAATTACCAGTCTCCAGAAAGGTTTACATTTCTCTATCACATCGTACAACCCCATACATCCCAAAGAGATTCACTGCTAATGTGCATATCAACTCCACAAACAGCAATAATGATAGTGCTGGTTGACAGTTTGTGGCATTAATGGAAGGTTACATATTGGCATTTGGTACAACACTCCTGCTCTTCAAAACAGTCAAAAATCACACGACACCAGGTTATAGTTTACATAGGTGTCGTATGATTTTTGATCTTATGCACCCCAGTCCAAAACCAGCACCTCCACATCATGGCTACCATTGAAACCTTAAAAATAGTCAAACTAGCATCTACCTGAAGGACCAGAAGAAGCCTCAGTTTAACGCCTCCTAAAGACAATGACTCCAGTACTGTTCAATACTGCACTGCAGTATTAGACTATTTCAATGTCTCAGTCCTGGAGAGGGATTTGAACTCAACCTGAGTAGCAGCAGACACTAAAGCATCAACTAAATCCTTCCAATTAGCCAATAAACACAGTTAAATAAAAACAGTCAAGAGAAACCTCATACAACCAGAATTCATTAAAAAAAACAATTTTAGATTAAATGAATTACACTGGGGAGGCAATGGCCTAGTGGTATTATCGCTAGACTGTTAATCCAGAGATCTAGATTACGTTCTGGGGATCCAGATTCAAATCCTGCCCAGGCAGATTGTGGAATTTGAATTCAATAAATATCTGGAATTACAGAATCCATTGTCAATTGTCGGAAAAACCCATCTGGTTCACTAATGTCCTTTAGGGAAGGAAACTGCCATCCTTACCTGGTCTGGACTACAAGTGACTCCAGACCCACAGCAATGTGGTTGACTCTGAACTGCCCTCTGGGCATTGAGGGATGGGCAATAAATGCTCCTTAGCCAGCGATGCCCTCATCCCGTAATTTAGGGCATATCTTCAGACTTAGTTTGCTAAGATAGAACATACAACAAATAACCGCAGGAAGTGTCACATAACTCAAAACATTGACTCCGTTTTCTCTCCACAAATGCTGCCAGACCTGCTGTGTTTTGCCAGTAATGTGTTTTTGTTTGTTTCAAACCTCAAACCAATTCAGCACTGGTTAAGAAGTACTGTCATCTATACCACAATCATCAGTTTTATAGTCTCAGACAATAATGTCCCACAGGCCACATGATGCGTCTAGACTGCAAGACACAGCATTCGCCCCACCATGTCAGTCCTGGCTGTATGAATGAGAATTTCACTGTGCCATCGTCCTGTCTTCTCCACGTAACCCTGCTCACTGTTTCAAATAAATAACTCCCATTTAAATGCCTCGATTGAACGTGCCTGCAACACAGACAGCGCATTCCATATCCAAAACATTTTCTACTTGGAAAGGTTTCTCTCGAGGTGCCTTTGCCTTTCAAAAGAAAATTTAAATCTATGCCGAGACAACAAGATTCTCCAGCATCTGCAGTTCCTACTATCTCTGATTAAATCTATGCCTTCTCATTCTTGATCCTATGCTGAACACGACGACAAATAAAACTAATCCCTTCTGCCTGCCCTTGGTGCATATCCCTCCATTCCTCACGTGGTCATATGTCTATCTAAAAGTCCCCTAACTAGCCTCATCGTATCTGCCTCCACCACCACTCCTGGCACTGCATTCTAGACTACTACCACTGTGTAAAAAAAACCTGCCCCTCACGTCTCCTTTGAACTTCCCCCTGTACCCTTAAATACATGCCTCCTAGTATTAGACATTTCAACTCTGGAAAACTTGATTCTGAACATCAACCTTATCTATGAATCTCAATTTTACAGACGTCTATCAAGTATCCCCTCAGCCTCTGCTGCTCCAGAGAAAACAACCTGAATTTTTCTAGCCTTTCCTTATAGCTCATACCCTCTAATCCAGGTAACATCCTTGTAAACCTCTTCTGCACCCTCTGCAAAGCCTCCACATCCTTACTATAATGTGGCAACCAGAACTGAACACAATGCTCTTAAGTGTGTCATGATTTGGAGTGTTCCAATACTCCAAATGTTCTCTCAATCTTCATTCCTTTGTGATAAACAGCCTTAATTTCTTCAATATATTTACACAGAGAAAGTCCTGTTCTTTGAAATCATTCTCATTAATCTTTTCTGCACTCTTGCCAGTATCTTTGCATGCCTCCTAAAGTGCAGAACTAGACCATTCTCCAGCAGGGAGGACAAACTTGTGCCCCATGGAGGTTCAACATCTACTTCTTGCTCCTCAACTATATGTCACTACCAAAAAATACCTAGGATACTATGATGATTTATTAACCAAGCTCTCAACTTGTCTGCCACCTTTAAAGGCCCTCTGCAAACATACACGTAGGTCCCTCTGCTCCTGAAACACCGTAAGATGACTGCCCTTCATTTTACAGCGCACTCCATAGTCTTCCAACAAAAAAAAACTCTTCACATTTCTCCTCATTGAACTTCATCTGCTACTTGTCCTTCCATTGCACCACTTGTCTACGTCCTTTAGAAGTTCTACACCACGTTCCCCAAATTACACTGCTTTAAAATTTCATTTCGCCTGCAGATTCTGTCCTTTGCACCAATATCTAATCATTAATATATAATCTGGAAAAGCAAGAATAGTCCGGAGATTGAGGATCGGGGACTAACGGTAGGGATTGGGCGGGAGAGACGAGTAGCGGGGATCGGGGTGATTTCGGGATCGGTTTCGAACCCCTACCCCTCCCCCACGCTCCGCCCTTTGTTCTCCACGGGGCCAAGGCGACGAAGTACAGGCCCCGAGGCCTAAACCTAAAGCTCCAAATCCCGCCCACACAGCACTGGCGGAGCCCCACTCTTTACCTGCAGCCAGTAACCTGCTTGCATGGACGAAGGACGGGTCCAGACTGTCCTTCTCCGCCATAAGTTCGGGCAGATATTTCTCATTCGCCATTGCCGCTCACTCTGCTTCCTCACACACTGACAATGCGCCTGCGCACCAACTGCCGCCTGCCTGATTGCGTGTCCCACCCCTGGACTCCCATTGGCCGCCTAGCTGTCCATCGGAGGTATTCTCCATACCTACACGCTTAGGTAACTGCCAATCATCTATTATCCCACCCATATCCATGACCCCGTTTCCCGCTCTCACTTCCCGCTAGCTAGATGGCTGGCTGAACTGCCAATCATAGAGCTTCCCCGCCAACTTGTATCAACAGGAATGCCAATCAACCTACTGGAGACCACCCTGTCCCGCCCCCCTCTCCGACCGTTGTAAGGGAGGGTAGGTTCAGAAAACGGGGGGAATAGAAGGAGAGGGGCAGAGAGGGAAAAAACCATGGGTTTGGGCGTGGAGGAGAGAGGCGGGCGGGCTGGAGGATAGAGATCGCAGTGGGGGAAGCAAGACGCGGGGTCATGGAGTAGTTAGACCATGTGGGGGCACACGTGAAAGGGAGCGATCCCAGCGGTGGGTGTGAAGGACAGAGACCACGCGGGTGGTGGAGGACAGATACCATGGGAGTCGTGGTTGTGAAGGAGGGTGACCATGTTGGGGGGTGGGGGGAACTGCTGGGACGGTGAGGGTCGTGGAAGTAAGGGACCCTGGACAGGTGTCCAGAGGTGGAGAGACCAGTGGAGGGGGGGCGTGGAAAAGAGGGACCATGCACGGGGGGTGGGAAATGGAGAGGAGAGAGACCATTGGGGGAATGTGGAGGAGACGGAGCTGGGGAGGGCGCATGGAGTAGTGAGACTGCCTGGGGTGGGTGTGGAGGAGAGGGTGTGCCCCCGAGAGGTGAGCATGGAGAAGAGGGAGCACAGAAGAGGGGAACAGAGAACAGCGAGTGCACGGATGGGAGGAGAGAGACCACGGAGGATGTGCAGAAGAGAGAGAGAGATCATGGTGGAAAAAGAGATCGGGGTTGAGAGAGAGAAATACAGGGGTGAGGAGAGAAGAAGGATGGGCTTTGGGAGATGGAAAGATTGATAGAGAATGGGGTGAGAGAGAAACCAGGATGAGAAGAAGGACAAAACTGAGGAAGTTTGAGGGACAGTGAGATGGGGAGATAGAAAGAGAGGGAGAGAAATTTTAGGAAAGGGAGAGAACTGGTGGAAGAGAGTATGGGAGGGAGAGAAAGAGAGACCGGGGATAAGATAATTCCATGATGCTGGCATTCCATCTCCAAGTCACCTTTTAATTACATGTGCATGATACCTAACACTGACTCAGTTAGATCAGTGCTGGCTCCTAAAATGAGCAGAAACCCTGATGCTTCTATTTATGTCTGTCAGCCAGGACTCCCTGATTGAACCTGGTTAACAGCCCTAATCAGCGAACACATATTCTATTAGGTCCACTTGGCTGACCTACTTCCAGTCACTACATCCATCTCCCCCCTCCCACCCCCTAGGTCCTGGGACTTAGGCCCATTCTTTTTCCTGTCGCTTCGCTTGTGGAATTTTTGCACCAGGTCCGGTTCTCTGACTCTACCTTAGATACTGGCAAGGTGTACCAGACCATAGCTCACCTCTTGGGCCCGAGCGTCTCAGCCAAAATTCATCTCCCTGCCCCAGGTCAGATTTAAACTGGTGCAGAGTCTTCACCCCATTAGCAACTCTGCTGGAGCTGTCCCTTTTGTTGCATGAGGGGTGGTCCTATAATCAAACAGGAACTGGGACAGTTTGGTATAAAGTGAAACTGTAGGCTGTTTCTTTAAGCCTGTCTTCGAGGTTTGGACTGCTCTTTTCGCGAGAGCATTGGATGATAGATGGTATGGAGCTGTCCTTACATGCCGAGTGCCATTCAACTTTAGAAAATATTTAAATTCTCTGCTGGTATATAATGGCCTGTTATCTGTGACCAACACCTCCCGGAGCCCATGTATTGCAAAAGTTACTTTTAACTTTTCAATCATTGTCCCAGTGTTTGATGAATGAACTCTATGCATGTCCAACCACTTTGAATAGGCATCCACAATCACTAAAAGCAGAGGGTTATGAAAGGACCAGCATAGTCGACATGTAACGGAGTTCAGTGTTTACACGGCCATTCCCACAAATGTGAGGGAGTTGCTGGCAGTAATGTTTGTCCTTCTTGGCACTCTGAGCATTGCCCCACCATTGTAGCTATGTCTGCATCCAATCCTGGCCACTTGACATAACATCTCACCAACATCTTAATTTTGGAAACTCCAGGATAACACTAGTGGAGCTCAGCCAATATCTGGCAGCAACTTTTGCTCAGGACAATGTGGCCTTGTGTGGTCCAGAAGGTTTCAGTTCTGGTTATGATAGCCCTTTTGTTTCCCCCATCGCCACCAGCTGTTTTAGTTTTGCTAGGATGGGATCTTTTCGTGTTCATAGTCGGATATTGTCAGCAGTAACCTGAAGGGTGTCCAGAAAGTTTAAAACCAGAATGGACTCTTGTAGTGGCACCATCATTGGTGGTGTATCTGCCAGTGGGAGGCGGCTGAAGGCATCCGCATTTGCTACTTGGCCTCCCAGATGGTGTTCCAACTTATAATTCTATGTACATAGAATAGAGCCCACCACTGAATTCGACCTGAAGCCTTGTCCTCTTTGAGTAGCTGTAGCCTGTTATTATTACAGATTTACATCTATAAAGATATTGGTGGAACTTCCTCACATCAAAGATGACTGCCAAGCCTGCCTTCTCTATCTGGGCATATTTGCGCTCTGCATCAGCCAAAGTTCAGGAAGTATACGCTCTTGGGCATTCCTCTCCATTGGGCCATCTGTGAGCCAACACTACCCCATTACTGTTTGGGGAGACACTGCATGTTAGCACCATATCTTGCTTGGGATTGTAGTTGCCAACACCTTAGATAACCATAGCTGCTTTTTCACTTCCTTAAAGGCTATATCTTGACTCCGAGACCATTTCCAAGGCTGACCCCTTTTCAATAGCAGGTGTCAGGGTGCCAGGATGGAGGCCAGTTTGCATATGAGTTTTCCGTCAAACGTTCAAACACTAGGTCTTTATTGGTTTTCCCAGTTATTAGCATGTCATCCAGATAAATGATGACCTGGGATTCTTAATGGGTTTGACAGGTTAAACGCTAGGAGGACGTTCCCCTTGTGGGAGAGTCTACGACAAGAGGACACAGTTTCAGAATAAATGAACCTCAATTTAAGACTTGAGATGAGGAGGATTTCTTCTGTCAGGTTCTAAAACAAGCGCTGTTCAACCGTAACTCATAGTTTCAAACTAAAATTGGATCATAGAATCCCTACAGTGTGGAAACAGGCCCTTTGGCCCAACAAGTCCACACCAACCCTCAGAGCATCTCACTAAGACCCATCTCCCTATAACCCACCCAATCTACACATCCCTGAACACTATGGGCAATTTAGCATGGCCAATCCACCTAGCCTGCACATCTTTGGACTGTGGGAGGAAACCGGAGCACCTGGAGGAAACCCACGCAGACACGGGGAGAATGTGCAAGCTCCACACAGACAGTCGCCCAAGGATGGTATCAAACCCGGGTCCCTGGTGCTATGAGGCAGCAGTGCTAACCACTGAGCCACCGTGCCGCCTATGTTTGGGTGTGTCCCTAAATCCTTTGGAGATTGTAATCCCAACGAGTCGTTTTACTGGAGCAAAGCCTGGCGGTGTGTCAAGGCAGAATTTTTCCTGCCAAAAAACACTAATCTCTTAATGATCTATTCATGAACAACCGATGTGAGATTGTTATGTCACGGATGACTGTACAACCAAAAGCAAAGGCTTTGCAGCAACCATTGTCATGGGTTTGGATTTATAATTTATAGGTAGTGTGTTCAGTAGTAGGGGCATTACACAGTACAGTCTTCTTGTAAAATAAGCAATAGATTAACTAAAATGGAATGACTAAGATGGAGATGTTTAGAAAGCAGCATCCCTTCAAAAAGTCACAGCTTGAGAGTACTTCAGGAATTAGAGCAACAGTGATTTTAAATGAAATATTAAAATGTAGAAACATAGAAAACAGGAGCAAGAGTGAACCATTCAGCCCTTCGAATCTGCTCCACCATTCGATATGATCACCGTTGATCATCCACCTTAAGACAGCAGGAGGACATTGATGTTTTTCGGTTTATTGATTTTATAGTAAGGTATGAAAATAAAGAGTTGTCAATCATGAGCGTTTTCTCCACACATGATCAGGCTGAAAATTGGTAGTATAAGAGGCTGGGGGACATGGGTTCACCTACATACCATAGTAACTCTACACAAAACTCCCATTTGTTTCAGAAAAGCTGCCTGTTCTTCACACTGGCAGCGGGCAGGGTGGGTGTTGGGATAAACAGAAAACTAGGAATTTGGCACACAGATAGCTACTGTGGGAAATGGAAGGCCCTTTGTTCTGGACAACGAGAGTCTGCAATCTGTGCAAATATATATCATGGACTGCCCCTCTGCTGCTGTGGTTTGCTCTTGCACACTCAATGCTGTGATCAACAGAAGGAATTTTTCACTCCTCATGCAGCAAGCTTTGATAAGTTTCTGTTGGGTGCAAGCCTGCTCTGAATCCTGTTGCCTCGGTAACTGATCCTCTCTCCTTTGTTGGTTTCCATTTCCATCCTGTAGCTGCTGACACCAGCTATCCCTCAGAACTACTCTTCTGGTTTGGTTGGGACTGGCTTGTCACCTTGTCTTGTTAGACCAGCTCCTTCAGCTGTACCCACCCTTTGGCTCTACCTAACCCCTGTGCTCTGTCTCTCTGTGGCAATATTATTCTGCTGCTGTAAGCCATTGTTTACCTCTGCTAAATAGCTCAACCATTGATGGCTCATGATCCACTTGGCACAAGGTTCCACTCCATCCCCTCACAGGTCCCCTCAGGCTTTTGCTTCGGGCTCTCTCAGATTGTCTTCTCACTTTTCACTATTAATGTTTTGTGCCCTATCCCTGCTCACTGACTCTGCTTGTATCAGCTGTGACTCCATGGGTAGCACTGTCATCCCTGAATCACAAGGTTCCAGGTTCAAGTCCAACGCAAGGGTTTAAGCTCAGAAATCATGGCTATTATTCCAATGCACAACTGAGGGAGCACTACACTGTTGGAGGTGCTGTCTTTCTGTTGTGACATTAAACTGAAGTCCTCTCAGGTGGATATTAAAGATCCCATTGTGTTCCTTCAGAGTGATGTCTGGGGTAATGATCCATTGTGACAAGACCAAGTAGGGACAATGTTTTCTTTCCTGAGAGGACATTAGTGAGCCAGATGGGTTTTTCCTGACAATTGGCAAAGGTTTCATGATCATCATTAGACTCTTAATTCCAGTTTTTTTTATTGAATTCAATTCCACCTGCCATGGCAGGATTTGCACCCAGATCCTCAGAACATTACTTGGGTTCTCCGGATTAAAGGTCTAGTGGTAGTGCCATTGGACCATTGACTTCCCATAATCTTCCCACAGGGGAGTCAGAGGTAACTCGGCATGGATTGGATTGTGAAATTCAAAACAGAGATAGATCAGGCAGGATTTTATTGTATGATGGAATAATCCCAAGGGGCCAAAGGCATATTTTTGCTCCTTATTTATATATTTGTATGGCTATACTTATTTAGTTATTTGCCAGAGACTTGGTATGGTCCAGAGTTTAAATGCCAAAGGTAATGTAATTTTCAGCAGCCATTTTAACACCTTGTTTGTGTCTAATTTTTCAAAGAATTGACTGAAAATTCATAACATGACTTGCATAAGTTTGGTATGACATTAATCTTGTAGCTAAACTGCCTCACCCCTAGAATCATTTTGGTAGATTTCCTATACACCTTCTCAGAGACCAGAACTACTCGCAGTATTCCAACTCTAGTCTTACGTGTGTTTTACAGTGTTTCAGTAATTCCTGTCTGCTGTTATTAACCTTCGTCTAATAAAGGCACGTGTCCCATATCGCTTCTTGACCACATTTTTTAATCTACCTAATTCAGACCCCTTTGGAGATCTGTGGATATGCATTCCAATGTTCCTTCTGCTCCTCTACACTATTCATTGTGTCCCAATATATTGTATATTCATTTGTCTTGTTTTCTTTCACTCGATGAATTATCTCAAATTTCTCTGAAGTAAACTCCATTCATCATTGATTAGTTCATTGATAGCTTTCTGCTGTTTACAGCTTTCTTCTGTTTACAGCTTTCTTACTCATTACCAAATACAAATGAAATTTTGTCATCTACAAACTTCCTAATCAGTTCCCTACGTTTAAGTCCCAGTTTGTGAACATGTGCCACCTTTTAAACAAGGGATCTAGAACTGAGGCCTGAAGAGCCCCAGTAGAAACAGCCTTCCAATCATAAAAACACACATTGACCTTTAGCCCTTGTTTTCCTGCCTGTGAATCAATTTTGGTTTCAAATTGTCATTTTGCCTTAGATCTTATTGGTTTTCATCTCTGTAAAC
The DNA here is from genome assembly GCF_021869965.1 of Rhincodon typus. Classification (NCBI taxonomy): domain Eukaryota; kingdom Metazoa; phylum Chordata; class Chondrichthyes; order Orectolobiformes; family Rhincodontidae; genus Rhincodon; species Rhincodon typus. The sequence goes on from NC_063358.1 coordinate 43,709,128, forward strand.
AGTTTGCCATCTGAGATCTTGTCCCAAAATCCGCATAGGTCATATGCACTACTCTCATCAACCTTTCTTGTTAACTCATCAAAATTCAATCATATTAGACAATGCTTTTCCTTAATAAATTTGTGTGATTGATTAATTCATGACATTCTGAATTAAAATGTATCCTGTCCCTCAAAAATGTTTCCAATAATTTTCCATCGCTAAGGTTAGGCTGCCTGGCCTATATATTTACTTGGTCAATGCCCTTCTGTCTTTTTAAGAAATCTTAACAATCCTCTGGCACCATAATTTGTAACTTGGATTGAAAAATGATATGCAAAGGTTCAGTAATTTGTTCTTGATTCTGTTAACTGCCCAGTAAATTATCTACTTTAAAAGATGCTCAAGCTGTCACTGTTAATTTCATTTGGATTTTCACATGCTTTTTTCTGAACTATCACTTTCTCATCCACTGATCTGGCACTGATTTACTTTAAAGCTGACTGGAAACAGCTTTTGCTGCTGAATCGCATCTCAACTTAATAAAATTGGTCTTTTTCCCAATTGAAAACTATGCTTTTCCTCTTCTGTAACTATGCCAAATTTAATTGAATTATAAGCACTTCCAGCAAACTAATGCTCTGGGGACTGGGGTTCAAACCCTGCCATGGCAAATGGTGAAATTTGAATTCAATAAAAATCTGGAATTATGAATCTCATGATGACCATGAAACCATTGTTGATTATTGGAAAAGAAACCTATCTGGTTCACTAACCTCCTTCAGGGAAAGGATCTGCCATCCTTACCTGGTTTGGCCTACATGTGACTCCAGACCCACAGCAATGTGGTTGAGTCTTAACTGCCCTCTGGCTAATTAGGCATGGGCAATAAATGCTGGCCTCGCCAGTGATGTCCTCATTCCCTGAATGAATAAAAGAAATCTCATTATTACTGCTTGATTGTTTTTGCACTCTTCAGTGATTTTTGTCTACATTTTTTCTCTTCTTTTTCCAACTCACTATTCGGACTTCTATAGTACACTCCCAGTACTGTGATTAGCCTCTTTTGTGTTCTCTTTAGTCCAAAGTATATGGCCTGTTTGCTGTTCCTTCTACCTTCCTCAAAGCTTTAATTGTTTCTTTAATTGATATTGTGATAAATTTTTAGCAGCTCTTTCTTGTGTGAAAATCCTAAACCAGAAATGTTGAGTTAACACAGTTTATGAGCTTGAGGAACACAACAGGCCAGGCAGTATCAGAGGAGCAGGAAAACTGACGTTTGGGTCGGGACCCTTCTTCAGAAATGGGGAAGGGGGAAGGGAGCTCTGAAATAAATAGAAACGAGGTTGTGGGGGTGGGGAAGGTAGGTGGGATGGTGAGTGCAGGTAGGCAGTGGTGGGTATGGTCAGTGAGGTGGGAGGAACAGATAGGTGGGAGAGAAAACGGACAGGTTGTATCAGGTCAAGGAGGCGGGGATGAGAGGGAGGGTTGGTCATGGGATGAGGCTGGGAGTGGGGCGATTTTGAAACTAGTAAAGTCCACATTGAGACCATTGGCTCCCAAGGGGGAATATGAGGTGCTGCTCCTTCAGTTTCTGGGTGGTGTCATTGTGACACTGGAGGAGGCTCAGGATGGACCTGCTGTCCAGGGAGTGGGAAGGGGAGTTGAAGTGGTTCGCAACTGGAAGGTGTTGACGTTTGTCATGAACAAAGCACAGGTACTCTACAAAGCAGTCTCTGAGCCTCTGCTAGAACTGCCCGATGTAGAGGAGGCCACATCGGGAGCAGCAGATGCAGTAGACAACATTAACGGATGTGCAGGTGAACATCTGTCTGATGTGGAAGGTTTTTTTGGTTCCTTGGATGGAGGTGAGGGAAGGGGTGTCGGGGCAGGTGTAGCACTTCCTGCAGTTGCAGGGAAAGGTGCCGGGGTGGTGGGGCTAGTGGGGAGTGTGGAGCGGATGAGGGAGTCGCAGAGAGAGTGGTCCCTATGGAAGGCAGATAGGGGTGGGCAGCCATTTATTTCAGACCTCCCTTCTCCCTCCCCCATTTCTGAAGAAGGGCCCCGACCCAAAACGTCAGCTTTCCTGCTCCTCTGATGCTGCCTGGCCTGCTATGTTCCTTGGTTGTGGGGTCAGATCGCAGGTGGCGGAAGAGGCAGAGAATGATATGTTGAATCCAGAGGTTAGTGGGGTGATACATGAGGACAAGGGGGATTCTGTCTCTGTTTTTGTCGCAGGGAGGGGATGTGAGGGCAGAGGTGCAGGAAATGCAAGAGATACAGTCGAGAGCATTTTCAACCACTGAAGGGGGGAAGTTGCGTTCCTTGAAATAATAGGACATCTGGGATGTGCGGGAGTGGAATGGCCCATCTTGGGAGCAGATGCGGCAGAAGTGGAGAAATTGGGAGTAGGGGATAGCATTCTTCCAGGAAAGGTGGGTGAGAGGAGGTGTAGTCTAGGTAGCTGTGGGAGTCGGTAGGCTTGAAGTAGATATCGGTTTCAAGGCAGTCACCAGAGATGGAGACAGAGAGGTCTAGGAAGGAGAAAGAGGTATCAGACATGGTCCAGGTGAACTTGAGGTTGGGGTGGAAGGTGTTAGTAAAGTGGATGAACTGTTCAAGTTCCACGTGGGAGCACAGGGCAGTTTTGTGAAGGAGAACATCTCCTACCAGCTTTGTGCATAAATCTTCTATCTGAGGGTTGGGTATATCCAGCTGTGAAAAGCGGTTTACCATTTGTTTAAAACCCCCACAAAGGCGAACTGACCCCTCGGGTTTCAAAATCAGTACAAGTGCTACCCATTCCACAAACTGCACTGGTTTGATGATTCCTTCATTTTTCAACCTTCTGATTTCTGCTTCTACTTTTGCCCATAAGGTAAATGGCACTGGGCAGGCCTTTCAGAATTGTGCAATTATTTCCTGGTTAATGTGCAAGGTGGCTTTGTCTCCTCTGATAGTCCCTAAACCTTCCTGGAAGACTTCCTGGTATTTAATTAGGACTTCATTAAGAGAGCCATTTTCTAAGTGAAAAATGTTGAGCCAATCTAGGTGATTCTCACGCAACCAACTTTGCCCTATCAAGTTTGGGCCCGAGCCTTTTACTACAATCAGTGGTAAGTGAACCAGCTGCTTTTCATAAGAGACCGAAACCAAAGTTGTAATGATAATCTGAAAAGGTTCCTCAGTATAGGTTCTTAACCCAGCTGAGGTCTTGAGCAAAGTTTAGGGTGGCAGTCCAGAGTGAATTTTGTTAAAAATTGCTTTTACAGTCACTGATACAGCTGTGCCAGTGTCAACCTCCATTAGAAATGGGTGGCCATTTAACCAGGCATTTATTTTGATTGGTTCTGACATGGCTAATCAATGTAACTGTTCCAAACCAGACGTAGGTGGACTTTCCAGGGTATGAACTCTCCTGGATATCAGCCTATGAGTTATCTTACTCAATTTATATCTAGTGAAACTCTTTTGCTGTCTCAAGTTTGAATACCAGCAACAACTACAATGGCTTGCTGGCTAGGACCCCTGAAGAAAATTTTAACTGTTTTGCTGAGGCTTGGCTTTGTTTTGGGGTTTTGTTGTCAGCTGATCTAGAGTCCCTCTGATCAGGATATGTCCTCAGTGAGGCTGTGTAATTGTCTTCACTCAACTGGTGTTCATCAAGCTCAGTTAGACTGGCAAAGGTACATCAGAATACCCCGTTACTCATATGTTCTACTTGCTGCATTTTCCCATGACAAAGCTAGTGGTATTGCTTGTCTGAATTCCAGTTGGTCTTCAGCTAGTAGGCATTTTTGCACAGTTACATCATTAATCCCACATACCAGATGGCCTCTAAGCACCTCATTAAGGGTTAAACCAAAGCCACAGCTCCTCGCCAGTCATCTTAACCTAGTCAAAAATCCCATACGGATTCCCTGGTTCTCAAATTGCCAAGTAAAAGTGATAGCATATCAGAATTAGAGGAGGATTAGGGTTGTAATATTCCTCAACTATGTCTTTTAATTCTTGAAAGGTTTTAGTATCTGGTGTCTCAGGAAAAGTCAGGCTCTTGATGACAAAAAAGCTGCCGCTCTACAGGCACAAAAACAAAGTTGCTGGAAAAGCTCAGCAGGTCTGGCAGCATCTGTGAAGAAAAAAACAGAGTTAACGTTTTGGGTCCGGTGACCCTTCCTCAGCTCCTCAGGCCGTCAGGAGAAGACTCATTTCTTGTCTGCCACAATGTCGTTTGCCCAGAAAAAATAACACATGTTTTCCACTTAATGGGCCCAGTCCTTGATGGTAGGTTGAACAAGTTAAGCATCCCATACAAAGTCATGATGTAACAAATGTTTACCACAACTCAAAAATGACTTTTGCAAGCGAGTTACTTCAGGATTGTGCTTTATTCCCATTGCCACTGAAATAACTCCACAGAAGCCAGTATCCTGTCACCAAGTCACCCTTTATTGATACATAATTAGAAGTCACACAACACCAGGTTATAGTCCAACAGGTTTATTTAAAATCATAAGCACTGCTCCTTCATCAGGTGAAGTAGAGAGAGGCCCACAAACATGGAATATATAAACAGAGAGATAATGGCAATATAACTCCAGGTAATTAAGAATTAACTGAAAGATGTCCACTCCCAGCAGAACTTCCCCTCATCCTGGTCTCAGCATCCATTTCAACTCACCCCTGCAGCTCACTGTCCTCTCCCACTGTATCATCTCTACTGCCAGATTATGATCTTCATTATTTTTACACCCATTGTCTCTCTCAAGACAAGGTCATCTCTTGATTACTCCCTTATATTACTGACTGCCTACTCCCCCAAATCCTTTGAAGTGATACATGTCAAATGCACTTAACCGATTATAAAGAATTCAACTAATTGCAATCTATTTTAACTGCTTGGATGAAGGGATCAGTTGCGTGGTAGCCACATTGACCTGCAAGTTGTGAGGTAGACACAGAGTCTTTAAAGAAATATAGATGGGTTCAGTCAGTGGACATAAAATTAGCAGTTTGAGTATAATATGGGAAAATGTGAGGTTATCCCCACCTTGGCAGGAAGAATAGAAAAGCAGAATATAATTTAAATGGAGATAGATTACAGAATAGTGAAGTATGGAGGGATCATAACAAGTTAAAATGCAACTGTAATAAATGATGAGAAAGATGATTGGAATGTTGGCCTTTACTCTTGGATAAAGGGATTAAATATAAAATTAAGGAAGTCTTGCTGTAACTGAACAAAGCCTTGGTGGAAAAACATACCTAGAGCACAGTGTACAGTTTTATTCTCCTTATTGAAACAGGGCTTACACCTGCATTAGAGGCCATTCGGAGAAGGTTCATTCTGCTGGTTGAAGCATTTGTCTATTGAGGAAAGGTTGCTCAGTTGTAATATTTAATATTCTGAGAGGGTGTGAAATGTTGAGAGTATGTTTCCTCTAAGGGAATGTAGAATGAGGTGGCACAGTTTCAGAATTGGGTGCCCCTCATTTATGATGGACATGGAGAGGAATTCCTTGTCTCTTTCTTTCATGAACCTTTAGAATTCAGTAAGAGCAGTGGAGGCTGGGTCATTGATATATTCGAGGCGGAGTTCGTTATTGAATTGACAAAGCAGTCAAAAGTGTTGCATGTGTTATCATATCCTCTTTAGGGGGCTTACATGATCTGGAATATGTGACGTAACCAGCTTCTAGACTAACGAGAAGAGTTTTGTGGAATAAACAATGTAGATATTTGCATCTTTGCAAATATTTGCAGGTTATAAGACTCAGCTCTATGTTACTGTAAAGGCTATTGAGAGGATCTAGCCTTAGGTTTGTTGCCCACTTCACTTTCCCATCAAGCCCACATGATATCAGAGTGGGTGGTGCTGTTGCACACAAACAAGTATTTATTCTTTGAGATCTTTCCAAGCCCACATTCAACAAATGGTTAAGAGGTATTTGGTCTGATTCCCACAGTTGGTACCCTGCCAATATTGGGCAGCTTGCTTTCAATAGTTCTGTGATAGTTCACTGCCACCAATCCTGCTTTGTGTATACTGTTACTAGGGCTGTCTAATTATTAGAGTAGAGGGTAGACCACAGCTGAGTCAAAACAGAATAGACACCTGTCTTAGTTAACAATTTATTTCTTGATAGCAATACGTAGTTTACATTACTAGTCAGGCAATAACTAAGGACTTGTGGGAGCTCTACAGGGTACATCTACACTCTATGAATGCTGGTGTAGAATTCCCTGTGCTCACTCAAAGATGATATGGGCCATCATCAGCTTGGTGGAGTTAATGCAACTTCAAGATTAACTCTTTTTGAACCATTAGCTTAAACAACAGGTAGGAGCAGACAGGAAAATGGAGTAAGGCCACAATCACATCAGCCAATGGTGGATCAGGGTGGAGGGGCTGAATGGCTGATGCTTGCTCCTATTTCTTATATTCTTTGTCACTTTTTCATGCCCTTATGTTGTTTAAGGCACTACATAAATGCAATTCCTTCTTTCTTACCATACCTGCTTTCCAACTCTTGGAAATGACTTGCCCCAAATTATTAAAACAACATTTTTAACCGTCTAACCATTGGTTCTCCCTTCACAACGGCATTTCTGCCAATGATCTGCTCTGCCATTCCTTATGGCATGACCACATACAACTCGAGAGCACTAAACATACTGAACATTTAATTACAGCATATAGAGTCATAAAATCAGAGTCATACAGTACAGAAACAGACCATTCGGTGCAACTCACCCATGCCGACCAGACATCCTAATCTGATCTAGTCCCATTTGCCAGCATTAGGCCCATAACCCTCTAAACCCTTCCTATTCACGTACCCATCCAGATGCTTTTTAAATGTTGTAATTGTACCAGCCTCCACCAATTCCTCTGGTAGATTGTTCCATACATGTACCACCGTCTACATGAAAAAAGTTAACACTCAGTTCCTTTTTAAATCTTTCCCCTCTCATCTTAAACCTATGCCCTCCAGTTTTGGACTCCTCCATCCTAGGAAAAAGACCTTGGCTATTGGCCCTCTTCACGTCTCTCACGATTTTATTAACCTCTATAAGGTCACCCTTTAGCCTCCTATGCTGCAGGGAAAATGGCCCCAGCCTATTCAGCCTCTCCCTATAGCTCAAACCCTCCAACCCTGGCAATATCCTTGTAAATCTTTTCTGCACTCTCTCAAGTTTAACAACACCCTCCTATAGAATGGCGATCAGAATTGTATGCAGTATACTAAAAGTAGCCTCACTGATGTCCTGTACAGTGCAACATGATGTCCCAACTCTTAAACTCGATGTACTGACCAATGAAGGCAAGCGTGCCAACCACCTTCTTAACCACCCTGTCTACCTGCCACTCCACGTTCAAGGAACTATGCACCTGCATCCTAGTTCTCTTTGTTCGGCAACACTTCCAAGGGACCTACCATTATCCATCCAAGTCCTGTCCTGATTTGCCTTACCAAAACGCAACACCTCACATTTATTTAAATTAAATTCCATCTGCCACTCCTCAGCCCATTGGCCCATCTGATCAAAGTCTTGTTGTACTCTAAGAAAATATTTTTTGCAGTCCATTACACCACCTAGTTTGGTGTCATCTGCAAACTTACTAATCATGTCCCCTGTATTCACACACAAATCATTTATATAAATGATGAAAAGCAGTGAACCCAGTACCAATCCTTGTGGCACACTGCTGATCACAGGCCTCCAGTCCAAAAAACAACCATTTATAACCACCTTCAAGCCAATTTTATATCCATTTGGCTAGCTCCCCCCAGATCCCATGTGATCTAACCTTACTAACCAGTCTACCATGTGGAACATTGTCGAACAATTTGTTGAAGGCCATATAGTCGATGTCTACTGCACTGCCTTCATCAATCTTTGTCACCTCTTCAAAAAACTGAACCAAGTTAGTGAGGCACGATTTCCCATGCTCAAAACCATGTTGACTATCCTTAATCATATTTTTTAAAAATATGTTTTTAAAAATGTTTTATTAGTTTACTAATATGTTGTTTTTAAAAGGCAATACAGACTGTGGATGTAAACTCAGTGACTGCATAAAGAGGAATCCTGTACAGGGTCAAGGAAACTTCACACAGAAAGTCTGCAATGAAATAATGAAAGGCTGACTACCCAATCCCTCTCAGTGGGAAGTCTCCACTTGCAGATATGTTAGTGTTGTACCCTTCCAGGGGTATATAAAAAGTTTTTAAAAGCAAGCTTCAACTAACTGTATGTTAGTGGCTTGATGTGCTAATAAGGGAATTGGTGTGCTTTAATGGTCACAGATTGAGACCAGCCATTAGTAACACTTGCACTGCAGTTGAAGAAAGGGAAAAGGCACTTTATCACTTGGAGTGCTGCCAGAATCCACTGTGCAAATCACAAAATCTGCACAATGTGGAAGCAGGCCATTAGGCCCATCGAATCAACACCAACTCTCTGAACAGCATCCCACCCAGACCCAACCTCCTACCCTATAACCATGCTTTTCCCACAGCCAATCCACCTAATCAGAAACTTTTGGACTGTGGGAGGAAACCAGAGCATCCAGAGAAAACCCACGCAGACATGGAGAGAATGTGCAAACTCCACACAGACAGTCACCTGAGGGTGTAATCAAACCCAGGACCCCGGCACTGGGAGGCAGTAGTGCTAACCACTGTGTAAACCCAGGAGCAGCAGGACAAAAGGAGCCAGAACAAAAGAATTTCAATCAACCTGAAAAGTCAATAATCTCAAAATTGACTGTTCAACTACCAAGGTTAATAGCACCAGAAAAATCCACTATAAGAGCTATAATGTTCTACCATCTACTCTTCAAGAATGACTCAGAGATTAAGCTGTACATACTTTTTTAACTTCCATTTTCGATGGGCTCAATTCTTATTTCTAATCTGTGTATTTGTTGCATTACAGTTTCTTTTTGCAGTTGGTAATTAATAGACTCACTCTTCTGTTAACTCAAGAAACTCTGGTTAAATGATTTGTTTTAAAAGAAAAAATTCCTTTGGTCTGAGAGAAAACTATCCACAAGGAAAGGGATCCTTTTAAAATTAACTTTGTTGTAGTCAGATGATGGGGCAGGAGAGTAAAGAAGGGGAGTCAGTACATCTCTCCCCATCTGGGATCTTGTCAATATGAGGTATCTTGTCTAACCGATAAGAAATTGTGGAACCTCACCCACAGGGACTGGTTGTAACAGTATTCTTTTGCCTTCACAGGGAGGTAGTGGTGTTTTGCTAATGTAACTGGACTAGTCTTCTAGAACACCAGCTATAGCCCTGGGAACATGGGTTCAAATCCCTCCATGGCAGATGGTGAAATGTGAATTCAATAAAAACAATTGAAACAATAAATGGTCTAATGGCGACAATTTTTATTGTCAGGAAAAATCCAGTCGGTTAATGAATGTCCTTTAGAGAAACAAATCTGTCATCCTTAGCTGCTCTGATCTACATGTGACTCCATACACATAACAAAGCAGTCGATTCTTAACCACCCTCTAGGCAATTAGGCGTGGGCTCTAAATGTTGTTCTGGTCAGCAATGCCCAAAACCTAGGAATGAATGTTTTTACCAATTCATTGCAGCGGTTCACAGATTCCCAGCCCAACTGCTTATTTTGTAGTGCTGTGGAGTCTGTATGACCATGTATATACTGGTTGTGGGTGCTTTACCCACTTTTTAGTTATTTGAAATGTCTTTTGTTGTGTTGGTTACAGTTCATCCCCATGCTCCTGATCTTTGGGCATCTAGTGCGGAGAGGTGTGGGCAAATCAGAAGACGTCCTCATGGGTTTGCTCCTGGGCCTGGCCAGGCTGGCTATAAACAGTGGGTGGTGAAGGGGATCATATCTGTCAACTGTCTGTCCCTATTTTACAGCTACATTCATGCCCGGGTATCCTTGGAGATGGAGCACTTGTTGGGCACCATAGGGAGTACAGTGCTTTATCTCCGTTTTCAAGTCCTTTTCTTTAGCCCCTTTCCACTCTCCCTACCGCTTCCTCCCATTTGATGGTCTGCATTGCCATTAATGGGTTTTATGTATAAATCATTAAATTGGAAAATATGAGTGATTTACTGGTGGTGATTAATAGGTAAAAATTGCACAAATGATTTGGTGGGGGGAAAAGCCATTTGATTGTGTGTGATAGCATTTCTGGATACGAAGAAAGGAAAAGCAAACAAAAATGCACTAGGGACTTCGAAGAGTCTGATTAAGTCTTTTCACATTTGTGGTGACTCTGGGAACAGTGGGACTTGATTACTAATGCACTGTCCTAGTGAGTGTGACACCCATCTACCGTCAATACTTTTGATTCCACTGCCCAACACAAATTTATCTAGCTGTCTCTTAAAAATATTCAATGACTAATCCCCAAATTCCCCCACTCACCCCTCCTGAGGCAAAGAGTTCCAAAATTGCACAACCCTCTGAAAGAAACAAAATCCCTTCATCTATGTTCTAAAAGGATGCCCCTAATTTTAAAACAGTGCCCCTCTGTTCTGGACTCAAGCCGGAAACATCCTTTTCATATCCATCTTGTCAACACCATCCATCAGGATGTTCTAAACTTCAATCAAATCACCACTCACTCTTCCAAACACCAAAGAAAAGAAGCTCAGCCTGTGTTAACGTTTGATAGTAGATTTGGTGGGATGTAACAAAAAACTCGACAGGTTAAGTGATCCAAATTAAAGCCTTTATAAGTGTTTTTTTAATATATATATAAAAGTCTTGATGGACAGATGAAGCAGTAAATTTATGTATTACATGGTAAACACATGTTAGACAATAAATATATATGTAAAACAGTGAATATATTTACAATATAGCTGTAAACATATAAAGCAGTGCAAGTCTCATACCCTTCTGCCTGTCGGGTAACCCGATTTAAGACGGCTGGTCTGGAGAACTTAGGGTTCCTGGCATTGTTTGCGATCCTGGTCCTAACATTCCGCTTGATCGAAAAGCATCTCCGGGTGACTCCATGTGATGACCCAACAGGACAGATCTCACAGTTTAGTAACATGTGGTCATCTCTCAGTGAAAACAGTTTGTTTTTGCATTAGGCCTGTTTTCCACGTAACTTTCCACTTTATTTTAATTGGCTGTTGTCATGTCCAATTAACCCTTTAACAATTAACCCTTCATGATTTGGTTTGAAGATATCACATTTAATCCTACCACTACAGTCTAATCTTTCCTCATAAGACAGCCCACTAAATCCAGGTATCAATCTTGAAAACCATTCCTGAACCATCTCCAACTCATTTACATCCTTCCTTCAATAAGGAGATGGAAACTGCACACAGTATTTGAGATGTGGACTCACCAATGTCCTGTATAACTGAATTATCCTCACTTTTATGTTCAACTCCTCTCATCATAAAGGATAGCATTCATTAGCCTTCTTGCTCACTTGTTGGATCTGCATGCAAACTTTTTGTGATTCATGCACCGAATTCTCTCTGCTCCTTGGGCTTCTCCAATCATTCTCCATTTGAGTAATTGTCTGCTTTTTGTTTATTTTTCTTGCCAAAGTGAGCAACTTCACATTTTCTCATATTATACTTCAACTGCCAGCTGTTTTCTCACTCACTCAACCTCTCTATATCAGTCTGCAATGTTGCTATGCCATCTTCACAACATATTTTCCTACTTGTCTGTGTCATTTGCAAATTTAGCCACACGTGGCAGAGTGTAGAACTACATGTCACTAGTTTAAAATAAGGGATCGCCTATTTAAGATAGACATTAACAAAATTACTTTCTCACAAAGAGTTGTGACTCTTTGTAACTCTTCCTTAAAAGAGAGTGCAAGCAGAGCCTTTGAATATTTCCAAGGCAGAGGTAGATAGTTTCTTGATAAGCAAGGGAGTGAAAAGTTATTGGGAATAGACAGGAATGTGGAGTGCTCAAATCAGCCATTAGCTGATTGTAAGAGACCATGTATGTTTCATTATTCTTAAAATTATTAACTGAAATGGAATTTGAATTGCTGTAATTACATGTGGTGTTCAGCACCATTTACCTAGGGTTAGGGTTAGGGTTAGGGTCAGTCAACTACGCTCAAATGCAACAATATTGTTAAGCTGAAAAGTGGCAATTAACATTTGTGCCACACAAATACCATCTCCAATAAGAGACAATCTAACCACCTTGATATTATCATTGTTGAATACCCCAAAATCAACATCCAAAGGTTACCACTGATGGAAGACTGAACTGGACTCACTATTAATTTTCACTCATGAGACGTAGGCATCTCTCGCTAGGCCATTATTTATTGTCCATTCCTAATCCGTCCCCCAGAGGGCAATTAAGAATCAACCACATTGCTGTGGGTCCGGAGTCACTTGTTGATGAGACCAGATAAGGATGACAGATTTCCTTCCCTAAGGGACATTAGTGAACCAGATGGGTTTTTTCAACAATCATCATTAGATTCTTATTTCCAGATTCTTTATTGAATTCAAATTCCACCATCTGCCATGGCAGGATTTGAATGCGGGTGCCCAGAACATTAGATGAATTTCTGGATTAATAGTCTAGCAATAATACCATTAGGCCATTGCCTCCCCTATATAAATACAATAGTTACAAGAGCAGGTCAGAAGCTAGGAATATTACAGTAATTAACACCCCTCCTGACTTCCCAAAGCTTGTCCAACAACTTCAAGGCACAAGTCAGGAATGGGATGGAATACTCCCCACTGACCTGAATGAGTGCAGCTCCATCAACACTCAAAGCAGCCCATTAGATTAGCACCAGATCCACAAACCTTCACTTCCTCCACAAACTAATGCTCAGTTGCAGCAGTGTGTACTATCCACAAGTTGAACTGCAGAAATTCACCAAACACCCTTGGATAGCACCTTCCAAATGCGTAACCATTTCCATCTAAAAGGTCAATGGCAGCAAATACATGGGTACACCACCACTTGCAAGTTCCCCTTCAAGCCAGTCACCATTTTGACTTTGAAATATATTGCCGTTTCTTAACTGTTGCTGGGACAAAATCCTGGAATTGCCCCTCCTAACAACATTGTGGGTCTACCTACAGAACATGGGCTGCTGTGATTCAGGATGGGAGCTCACCAACACCTTCTCAAAGGCAAATACAGAAACGCAATAAAAGGCTGGCCAGCATTGATGCCCACATCCCACGAGTGAATAAAAAAAACACTGAAAAAACCAGAAAAGTTCTGCAATTTGAAAATCAAACGTTGATAATGGTTGAGCTTTGCAACACAATGTTGCTGTTTGAATTTAAGACTGAAACATACCAAAAATCTTTTGAATTAGAGAACTTCTGCCTGGCAACAGCCCTTTGATTTACGTGCTGCAAAGTGTTAGAAGCTGTAAGAGCCACAAGCAGCAGAAAGTGAACAAACATCGACAGTCTACTAGTAGAAAGCAGACATCTCTCTCTCCCTGTATCTTTCCATGTGGGAAAAAAGACAAAAAAACTCCAGAAAAATTAAAAGAATTCATTCAAGACCTGATCAAGCATAAAATTGAAGGATGACCATCATCATACAGATTGCAGCACCTTCACATTGAAAAAAATCAAAAGGATTGTGAGAGAAAAAAAGAACTTTTTTTGGAATTTTGTTTATGCTGCCTAATCCTTCTCCACCCATAGCATATGTGTTAAACCATCTGTCTTACTTGTGATTGTGTGTGGGTGGGTGGGTGGTTTTGAAAAAGTAATGTTTTCTTTGCATACATTAGAAATCCTTTCTATCACCATTCTTGTTAAAGTTAAATGTGTTATAATAAATAATTATTTTTACTGTTACTGAAGACACCTGGTCCTGTGTTAGAAGTCAGTCAGGCAAACTGGATCTCATTGGGATTTTTACACATTTTGTGACAACCAGCGTAACATTGGGGCATGATTACCAGTACACTGATCCCAGTTAATTTGTGACAATACTGAATCGTGAAGCAGATTCAAAGGACTAATTCACCTGCTCATACTCCAAATCCTAATTCATATGTTTAAATGCATGTTCAGATGGATTACTCCACACCATACAACAGGAGGCATCATCAGATCTAAAGATGGTAAAGAGTTTGTGACTGTTAGGGTCCTAACTACAGAAGGAGAGCATCAGTGAACATGAAGTGCCAGATAGATGCTGCTGTTCCTTGAAACATCATGCACTTTGCACACCTGTGCAAAGTGGATAAAGGTAGTGATAGAAAATGAAGACCTCCAAGGTAAAGTTGAGACTGTGGAATGTCCTCATGCCAAGAGGAGAATCCAACACAATGAAAAAATGAATTTCTTGAGTTTCAGATAGCAAGCAGTAAGTAAAATCAGCTCATCTGAGCTGAAGACATCTGCAACTTAAACAAGGAACTGTAAACGTATCAGAAGAGATCTACAACATTTTTCAGGTCATAGTAACTACCAAATAGTCTTGTAAGATGACAAAGATATTTCTACAGGTTTTGGCTGTCGTCCTGGTGGGTATCATCTCAAAGTGGATGACAGAATGGGACCAACTCAGTATCTGCCGAAGAATATTCCAGGTGTCCTCAAGACCAGCCTGAAAGGACATCAAGTGGAAAAGAAGGGAGGGATCCAGAAAATGATGGGTCTTAGAAACTGGATTAGAGTATGATAGCAATGATAAAAAATCTGGAAAGCTGGGAGTATGAAGAAATGAGAAGGATATCTTGCTTTCTTATGCCAAATTAAAATGATGTGCAAATGAAGCAAGTGTGAAGTGAGAAAACATTTTTTTCACACAGTGAGTAGTTAGAATCTAGAATGCACTGCCTGAAAATGCATTGGAGGCAGGTTCAGTTCAGGCATTCGAAAAAGCTTTGGATGGTTATTTGGATAGAAACAGTGTACAAGGAAATGGAAAAAAGGCTGATAATTGGCACGAGTAAAAAAAAACAATTGCAGACATAACGGTCTCCGTGGGCACCATAATTCGGTGAATCCTTGAACCATTTCAAAAATTTTGCCACCACCTGTCATGGAAGGGATCTTTACTACACTCAATGTGAAGGATAGTCGTTATGAAGATGAAAGCAGCAGCTTCTAAGTACATCTGGATGCTATTTGAGAGGGAGATAAAGATGGTTGTGCAGGCCCTTTGGCATTTTGTCTGCTCCAGAGCAACAGAGCAGTATCAATGCAGACAGAGTGCAAATAATGATCCACTAGTCTATGGATGTGGAGACATGATGGGAGAAGTCATCGCAGACCACAAACGGAAAATAGTGTGACTGCGAGAAGTGCTTACCAGATGTCAGGATATTGAAGAAATAGATGCAATTGAAGAAATTTGAAATCAAATATCTTGGTCATGTCTAGGTCCTTACCCAGGTCCTGTCAAGGTGAGAACTGTAGCAGAGATACAGTGACCAATGGATGTGAAATCAGTGCAATGATTTGTTGGATTTGTGAAGCATCAAGTAACGTTCTTGCCCAATTTGTGAGATATCTCTTGAGATACCGGCGAGACTTCATTTAGTGCTGTGCTTTGCAGCAAGGGCAACTAATTGTACTGTGATCACCTTGCATTTGACCGGGTTCTTAATAATAAACCGGGAGGTCACTTCCATCTATCCAAAACCTTCCAGTTTTTGGTGCAGACCCAAGCCTTTCCAACTCATACCTTCAGCACCTTCACTTAATCTGACCTGACAGTGAGGAAGACAAAGGGTCAGTTGGTCCAGTTTCCAAAGAACATGCCTTGCTCATGCTGCCATTTACTTTGCGTTCTGTTTGACTGTTCATCAGTGTTTGTCAATCTGTGCACTGACTGTGGATCTGAGCAGAAATGGTGCCAGAAACCCAGAGTGGTCATTCAGCTAAATGCCATTGGCTCAGTTTCTGGGCTGACATGTACTGCTATGACTGGTGGACCATCAACTCAGTCAAAGACACTCTGACGCAAAAACAGAAATTGCTGGAGAAACTCAGCAGATCTGGCAGCGTCTGTGAAGAGAAAGTAGAGTCAATATTTTTGTGGTCTGATGACCCTCCTTCAGGTCTTAGAGGTTCTTTGTCTGCCTGAAACTTGCTGGTCTTCTAGTGCAAGGAGCTCTCCTTAACTGAGTGTTGCAGACTGGCACATTCAAAGGTCCAGAGCTGCTTATTGAGGGACACAGTGAAGCTTAGGTCAATGGCTCAATGGGGAAAGGCCACTGTTGTGGCTCCTCAGCCACAGTATACTGTGGATCTAGAAATGATGTAAAACCTCCCCATACTAAATGTTTCACATGTATGACGATTGACCATAACTGTAAACATGGTGGAACAGGGTTATGCTTTGAGGACTCAATATAAGAACCTTCCCGCGTGTTGACATGTTAGTGAACAGATGGCAGGTAATTAGGAGATAGCAAGAACTGCAGATGCTGGAGTCAGAATCAACACAGTGTGGAGCCGGAGGAACACAGCAGGTCAGGCAGCATCAGAGGAGCAGGAGAGTTGATGTTTCGGGTTGAGACCCTTTATCAGAAGGTCCCAACCCAAAATGTCAACTCTCCTGCTCTTCTAATGCTGCCTGACCTGCTATATTCCTCCAGCTCCACACTGTATTGGCAGGTAATTAGGAAAGCTGATGGAATATATTGTCCATCTCAATGGGAACTGAATACAAAAGTAAGGAGCTTGTGCTTCAGTTATACAGGGCACTGTTGAGACCACATCTGGAATACCGTGTACAGAATTGGTCTCCTTATTTAAGAAGGATGTAAATGTGCTTGAGGCAATTCAGAGGGGGCTTACCAAACTAATGGCCGGAATCAGTAAGTTTTCTGATGAGGAAGGGTTGGACAGGCTAAGCTTGTATTCACTGGGAGTTCAGAAGAGTGGGAGGCAACATGATTGGAAATATAAGTTTCTGAGGATCTTGAAGGGGTCAGGGGATCTTCTCGCATCAAAGAATTGAGAATCTATAAAAATTAGGGTCACCTATTTCAGATAGAGGGAAGGGGAATTTTATTCACACAGATGTCTATGAGTCTTTGGAACTCTCTTCGTCAAAAATACTGTAAGCAGGATCTTTGAATATTATTAAGGCAGAGATAGATAGATTCGTGATAAGCAAGGGGGCGAAAGATTTTCAGGAGTAGGCATGAATGTGAATTAAAGGTTCAGTATCATTCACTAACGTGATGGAAGGTGTCATCAACAGTGCTAGCAAGCAGCACCTGCTCAACAATAACCTGCTCAGTGATGCCCAGTTGGGGTTCTGCCAGGGTCCCTCAGCTCCTCATCACATTACAACCTCGGTTAAAACAAGGATGAAAGAACTGAATTCCAGAGGTGAGGTGAGAATCGCTGCCCTTGGCATTAAGGCTGTGTTTCACTCAGTATGGCATCAAGGAGCCCTAGCAAAAATAGAATCTGTGGGTATCAAGGGGTAAACTCTCTGCTGGTTGGAGTCATACCTGGCACATACAGTCATAGATCCTACAGCATGGAGACAGGCCCTTTGGTCCAAACTGGTCCATGCCAACCAAAATGTCCATCCAAGCTAATCCTATTTTCTTGCACTTGACCTACTTCCTTCTAAACCTCTCCTATCCACGTATTCAACCAAATGCCTTTTAAATGTTGTTAATGTACCCGCCGCACCACTTCTGCTGGCAGTTCATTCCATATGTGTACCACCCTCTGTATAAAAAAGTTGCCCCTCAGGTTCCCATGTATTCTTTCCCCTCTTGCCTTAAACTGATGCTCTCTAGTCCTCAATTCCCCAACCCTAAGAAAACGATTGAGTGCATTCACCCTATCCATACCTCTCATGATCTTATACACTTTCCAGTTTAATAACATCCTTTCTATAACAAGGTGACCAAACTGAACACAATACTCCAAGTGCGGCCTCACCAATGTCCTGTACAACTGCAACATAACTTCCCAACTTCTGTACTTAATGCCCTGCCTGATGAAGGCCAGTGTGCCAAAAGCATCCTTCACTGCTCTGTCTACCTGGGATTTCACTTTCAGAGAACCGTGCACCAGAACTCCAAGGTGCATCTGTTCCACTCCTACCTTGATTTGACTTTCCAAAATGTAACACCTCACACTTATCTATATTGAACTCCATTTGCCACTTCTCGGCCCACTTCCCCAGCTGATCAAGATCCTGCTGCAATTTCTGTTAACATTCCTCACTGTCCATGATACTGCCTATTTTAGTGTCATCTGCAAATTTACTAATCATGTCCTGTACATTCTCATCCAAATCATTGATATAGATAATAAACAGCAACAGGCCCAGCAACGACCCCTGAGGCACACCACTAGTCACAGGAGCCTCCAGTCCTTCCACAATTACTCTCTGCTTCCTACCATCAAGCCAATTGTGTATCCAATTTGCCAGCTCTCCCTGGATTCCATGCAATCTAAACTTCCAGAGCAGCCTACCATGTGGAACCTTATCAAAGGCCTTACTAAAATCCATGTAGACTACATCTACCGCCCTGCCCTATCAACCTTCCTGGTCACTTCATCAAAGAACTCTAAAAATTTGTGAGGCATGATCTTCCACGCATGAAGCCATGTTGACTACTCCTAATCAAACCCTGTCTTTCTAAATGCATGTATATCTTATCCCTCAAAATCTTCTCAAGTAACTTATCTACCACAGATGTTAAACCTACTGGTCTATAATTCCCAGGTTTTTCTTTGCAGCCCTTCTTAAATAAGGGCACAACAATTACTACCCTCCAGTCTTCCGGGGCCTCACCTGTGGCTAACGACGATGCAAATATATCAGCCAGGGCCCCCGCAATGTTGTCTAGCCTCTTGCAGGGTTGTTGGATATACGTGATCAGGATTAGGAAATTTATCCACCTTCATACATTCTAATACTCCAACACCTCCTCTACTTTGATATGGGCTGTCCCCAAGACATCAATAGGAAGATGGTTGTTGGAGGACAGTTATCTCAGCTCAAGGACATCTCTGCAGGTGTTCCTCAGGATAACATCCTCAGCCCAACCATCTCCAGCTGATTCAGCAATGACTTTCCCTCCATCATCAGGTCAGAAATAGGGACTTTTACCAAATATTGCACAATGTTCAGCACCATTCGTGACTCCTCAGATACTGAAGCAGTCCATGTTTAAATGCAACAAAATCTGATCAATATCTAGGCTTTGACTGAGATATGGCAAGTAACATTCTCCTGCACAAATGCCAGGCTATAACCATCACTGATAAAAGACAATCTAACCACTGCTCCTTGACATTCAATGGCGTTACCATCACTGATTTCCCCTCTATCAATATCCTGGGGGTTATCATTGGCCAGAAACCATAAACTCATCACATAAACACAGTGGCTAGAGGAGCAGGTCAGAGACTAGAAATCTGTGATGAGTAACTCACCTCCTGACTCCCCAAAGCCTGTCCACCATCAATAAGGCACAAGTCAGGAGTGAGATGGAGTACCACCCACTGATGTGGATTGGTGCAGCTCAAACCACACTCACGAAAGAAGCTTGACACCATCCAGGACAAAGCAGTCTGCTTGACTGGCATCCACTCCCTCCACCACTTAGGCTCTGTAGCAGCAGTGAGTACTATCAGAAATTCATCAAAGATCCTTAGACAGCACCTTCTAAACCCATGACCACTTCCGTCTAGAAGAACAAAGGCAACAGATAAATGGGAACTCCACCATCTTCAAGTTCCCTTCCAATCCTCTGACCATCCCGACTTGAAAATATGTCGCTGTTCTTTCATTGTTGCTGGTAAAATTCCTGGACTTCCCTCCCTAATGGTATTGTGGTCTACCCACAGCAGGTGGACTGAAGCAGTTCAAGAAGACAGCTCATCACCACCTTCTCAAGGGCAACTAGGGTCAGGGAATAAATGCTGGCCCAGCCAGCAATGCCCATGTGCCATGAGTGTTAATAAAAAAAAGCTGATCAGCTCTGATCATATTGAATAATATGATAAAGGTGCTGAAAGGCCTACATCTGCTCCTGATTTCTATGTTGGTATGTGACAAATAGCTCCTCCTTTGTTGTTGCCCAGATTGGGATTCCTTGACTTAAACCCTGTCAATATATGAAAATTGTATTGTACAATTTATAAATCAGCTAAACATGGGAATGGAATATCAAAATATTCAAATGAGCTGACCAAGTGCAATGGAATACTAAAACATTTGAATGATGTCATTTCATGCACATTCACCCTTTGGTGTTAACTTTTCATCTGGGGGGAGGGATGTAGATGGCTGCCAAGCCATTGCAAACAGCAGCTCCTGCTGTTTGTGACACTAGGTGAATATATGAACAATGACAGATTATTTCTGATCAGAAAGCAGTGACTGCATTTTAACCTGAAGGAGAATATTTGGTGTTTTTATTGGCTTGATTTCATTTGTGGTGGAAGAATGAAAAGAAGGGGTTCCAGTCTCAAGCATCAACTGGCATTTGCCCCATGCATGGGTTTCAGGATGACAGTGTGCAGGCTCATGGCACAGTAAGGGTGGCACACTGCCTCACAGTGCCAGCGACGCAGGTTTGATTCCCTCCTTGGGCGACTGTCTGTGTGGAGTTTGCATGTTCTCCACATGTTGGCATGGTTTTGCTCTGGGTGTTCTGGTTTCCTCCCAAAGTCCAAAGATGTACAGGTTAGGTAGACTGGCCATGCTAAATTGCCCTGTAGTTTCCAGGGATGTGTGGGTTAGCCATGGGAAGTGGAGATTGTGGGGTAGGGTGGGTTGCTCTTCGGAGAGTCGGTGTGGACTTGATGGGCCAAATGGCCTGCTTCCACACTGTAGGGATTCTATGATGTGAGGCAGTCATGCCCAACTCCTATCCAGCTCACTCAGTAACATAACACATTGGCGAAGTGCTTCTGTTTAGTTACTGTCTCTATTCCTCTCACTGCTCATTTCTGCAGCAAAGCAGGTCTGCAGAATTGGGAGCTTGCGAAAAAAGCAGCAGTCCTGAGCAATCATTTAAAGCCTCTATCTTGAATACTGAAGGAAGGGAGGAGTTTCCAGATAGTTTCATTGGCAACAGAGTCACAACCAGAAGTGAACTGTGGTCCAAATGTGGGAGCCAGAGAGTGTGGATTCAGGGCAGGTTGAGAAGGAAGCCTCAATGACACAGAGACACAGATCCTGTCTACCAAGAACTATTTATTTTCTCCCTGTGAGGACAAAGACAAAGACTACTGGGAAGGACAGGCTCTGTGCCTCAGAAGGCCACATAGAAGGAGGGTGGGGAAAGAGTTGAATGGAAATGTGGTAACGATGGAAGAGTATATAATTACAGAGTTTGATCGTGTCCTCTATAGCCAAGAATGAGAATCCAAAGGGTGAGTTGTCTGCCCAGTGTCAGATAAGGGATTTCTCATAGCAACTAGCAAGGCATTTGGAAAAGGAAGTTTAAATCCAGCAGTTGTGGCCCATGTTGCAATACAGAAGGGAAAAGGTTGTTATGAAAGTATATCAGGAATTAGGTCCTAAATTAAAAAAAGACCTCAAGGCTAGTCATGACCTAGATTGTTGAATCTGGGAATCTTGGAATTCCCTTCCTTAAAAGGCAGTGGATGCAGAATCTTTAAATATTTTTAAGGCAGAGGTGGATAGATTCTTAATAAACAAGGGAAGCATAGACTGTTGGGGATGTATAGGAATGTAGAGTTAAGGTTAAAATCAGACCAGCCACAATCTTATTGGACAGTGGAACTGGCTCGCAGTGCTGAGCGGCCTACTCTTGTTCCTTGTTTGCAAGTTGGCAGTGGAACAACAAATCAGAAGAATTAATACATAATTCAATGGATGCTTTGGGAAAGTGTGAACTTTTCATGGGACACTGGAACCAGTTCTTAGACTGGACTGTATCAATATGTAAAGTCGCAACAAGGTACAATTAATTACGTCATCTGTGTTGTAAAGCAGAGGTCGAACCCCCCACCCCCTCTGATAACTAAAACCAAAACGCTCAGAGACGCACAACTCACCCTATAATCTGTTAAAAGAAGTGTGAAAAGTGATATAACCTGCCTCTCACCCTCAAGCTGGAGTGGTTGAATGAAATGAACTCCTTTCACTCACTCTATAATCAACAAGTATCAAGTTATTTATCTCGCTCTAACAGTGAACAAATTAACAGAACTACTAACAAACCGAATAATTCCCATCAACTACTCACTATTCCCAACTAAAACAAAATTCTAATGGTATGCTGTTCCAATAAATATGAGACTCATTTATGTAAACCAAAGTAATTAAAAAAAACTTGAAACTTAGTGTCTCAGAATTACAGTCAGGATACATCTTCTGGAATGTCCTGTGCCTTCTCTGCTGTTCTTCAGTCAGGAATGCCTTTCTCTGTCAAACTCTGGTGTCAGGAATATTTGCTAAAAGTGTCGCTGTACTTTAGTCAGATGCTAGTTTTCTGAGAGCTTGGAGAATTCTGCAAGAGCCAGTGATTTTCTCTTTAGGGCTGCTGGTTGTTAACTCTATTAGATGGTATTTGCTGTTACACCGATTTTCAAATGCCCTCTTCTTTTACATCCTTGATGACCTATCAATTTCTTACTATAGGATTGGTCCTAGGTTGTCAAAACCATCAGATTTAAATTTAATTGGTTTTTAGCCTCTAAGTACCTAGTTTAAATTAATTGGCTGATTCAAACTGTTTGCCTTAAGAACAAAACTAGATTACTGCCTGGGCTGCTAACCGTACAACCTTTTGATACAAACATTTCAATTTCAGGAACACTCTGTGTCTGCTACTGTTCACAGACATTTTTTTTTATCTCCATGTCCAGGAAAAGCACATCATCTTTTAAAGGGACCACACACAGTTCCTCCCTATTGTTTTATGAACAAATTCAAACATCCTGCCTTCCAATCCACAAGTACTTTACCCAACTTTGCAACAACGCCCCTCTTAAAAAAATGAACCATCATGACGAAACGATGACGTCTTTTTTTTCTGTAAAACTTAACACCATTATTGCTAGATACATAGGACATTAACCTAGAGTTATACATTTCATACTAATTCTATAAACATATATATAAGATCGAAACTGTAATGTTCAATGTTATATATATGTTTATAGAATTAGTATGAAATATAACATTGAACACTACAGTTTCGATCTTATATACACATTTTCCTTTTAAACCCGTGTTAACGCATCAGCAACAACACTTTCACGAATCGCAACATTTACAATCTGTAAGTTAAATGCTTGTAAGATAAGACTCCAATGAAATAGTTTGGTGTCCTTATGTTTACATTTTTCCAAAAATGTCAAAGTGTTGTGAGCAGTATATTCAACCATATCTGATACATTGTTTGCAACATAAACATTAAAATGTTGTAAGGCCAGTACTAAACTCAATAACTCTTTTTCAATGGTTGAATATTTTTTCTGCTGGATATTGAGTTTCTTTGAAAAATAACAGATTAGCCTTTCAATTCCACAATCATCCTCCTGTAACATCACTTGCATCAACAGCGACTTTAAAGGGTTTCAAGAAATTTGGAAGGTTAAAACTAGTGCGATGATTTTAAATTCTCAAATACCTCCTGACATTGGTCTGTCCACCAGAATTTCATGTCTTTCTTTAACAAATCTGTCAGCGGTGCCACCACGCTATGAAAGTTTGGTACAAACCTCCGAAAGAATCTGCTCAGTCCCAAAAATTGTAGCACCTCTTTCTTCGAGGATGGTCTTAGAAATTCCTTGATGGCCTTCATCTTCACGTTCCTTGGTGTCATCTGGCCACGTCCAATGTTGTGCCCTAAGAAGTCGCTTCCACCTTTGCAAATTCTGTTTTTGTTAAATTTATGACCAATTTTGCCTTCCATAGTCTCTCAAAGAGCTCTGCCAAATGCGCCATGTGATCTTTCCATGAGTAGTTACAGATCACCTAGTCATCTATATAGATGGCACAATTAGTCAATCCTGCCACAACTTTGTTCATAAGTCTTTGAAATGTGGCTGGTGCATTCTTCATTCTAAAGGGCATTAATTTAAATTGATACAGCCTATTTGGGATTAAAAAAAGCAGAAACTTCTTTCACTCTCCAACAAAGGTATTTGCCAGTAACCGTGAAGTAAGTCCAACTTTGTGATGTAAGTGGCTTGTCCAACATTTTCCACACAGTCCTCCAGCCTTGGAATTGGGTATGAGTCTGATTTAGTCATGGCATTAACCCTTCAATTATCAATGCAGAATTGTTGAGTACCATCAGGCTTGGGAACCAACACGATAAGTGAACTCCACTCACTTTGACTTGGCTCGATGATGTCTTCTTGGACCATCGCATCTACTTCCTTCCGTACATGTACTGCTTTCACAGGTTTAAGCGTTTGGGCGAGGGGTGGGCGGTGGTGTTGTTTTATCTGAACAGCATTCCCTATGTCAACGTCATATACTATAATATTAGTCCTCCCCATTGTATTCCTAGTTATGTCCTCACGGTGCTGCAACAAGACTTTCAATTCAGTTCTTTATTCCTGAGACAGATAGCTTACTACCCTATCCCATTCTTTAAGGACTTCCTCATTATTCAATTTATTCTCAGGCTCATCAAATCTAAATCTTCTGGATTCTTCAGTTTCGTTTCCCTGTCATAATAAGGTTTCAGCATGGTCACATGACATACCTGATAAAGTTTTTTTTTCCTATCTGGCATCTTTACCAGATAATTCACCTGACTTAACTTCTTTTCAATCTGATAGGGACCACTAAACCTTGCTTTGAAGGGATTCCCTACCACTGGACAGCACCAATACTTTATCCCCATGGCCAACACTTTATCCCCATGGGCAAATGTATGAATTTCAGAATTCTTATCTGCTTCTTGCTTCATTAGATGCTGTGCCACCTCCAGATGTTGTTTAGCTAATTCACCTACTCTGTTTAATCTTTCTCTTTCTTCTCTAATCCAATTGTGAGATCTCTGACTTCAGACCTATCAACTTTTCCTTAATTAATTTTAAAAGCCTCTTACTTCATGTCCAAATATCAATTCAAATGGAGTAAATTGAGTTGATTCATTTGGAGCATCTCTAATAGCAAATAATATAAATGGGATACCTTTATCCCAATCATTTAGATAATCCTGGCAATAAGCATGGTCTTTAGGGTCGGATGCCATCTTTCCAATCCTCCCTGGGAATCAGGATGGTACGTACTTGATTTAAAGTGATGGATGCCTAAACTATCCATGACCTCCTTAAATAATTTGGAAGTAAAATTGGACCCTTGGTCTGACTGAATCACCCTGGGTAGTCCATAATGGGTAAAGAAAGCAAGCAACTCCTCCACAACATTTTTTGCCTTGAATTTCATGACGGAATTGCCTCTGGAAATCTGGTAGACACATCCATTATGATAAGCAAATACTAGTTCCCAGTTTTGATTTTAGGGAGAGGGCCTATACAATCAATCATAACCCACATGAAAGGTTTTTCAAATGTGGGAATTGACATCAAAGGTGCTGGTTTTATTACTACTTGAGGTTTTCCTACCATCTGACACGTATGACAGGTACGGCAAAATTCAATCACATCTTTATGTAATCCAGGTCAATAGAAATCCTCTGTATCTTAGCCTGAGTCTTCCTCACTCCTGGATGACCTCTTATAGATAATTCATGTGCTACCCACAATGTTTCCTGTCTGTTTGCTATTGGCAACACAATCTGGTGAACTTCAGCCCATTTCTCTTCTGCACTAACCTGCCAAGGTCTCCATTTCCACCTTAGGGTTCTATCCTTAAGGTAATAACATTCTGGAATATATTCTGATTCCTGTTCTGAGTAGGCTTTATGATGTAATTTCTTTTTGTTTCATCTTTTTGTTGTAACTCCATTAACCTTTCAGTACTAAACACCTCTGCCTGATCCTTTATCTGTTTAGGTTCTCCCTTTACCATTTCACCAAACAGGGTGTCAGCTAAATGGACCTCAACTCATTCATCTTTCTCTTTGGTGTTACCTTCTTGCTTTAACCTATGCCTGTGGGGTCTTGTCACCACACAGTCTGGAAAAGTTTCAGGATATTTTTCCTTTAAGTCTTCAGTTCCCTGGTTTTCTTTTGGCTTCTCCACTACAATGGCATCACTCCCACCTTTGATCCAGCTAGGTTGTTTCCAAGAATGGTATTCATCTAGATTTGTTTTAATGAGATCTGGATCTTGTCTGTTTAATTTACTTTGATTTAGTTTCTGAATGTTTGGTGTTGTAAAGTTTATTATCATGGAGTACCTTGTACTTTCAGAATGTTAATTCACAACAAAACAAAATTCTGGAATCCAGCTCTCATGCAAATCTCCATTTTCTTTTTATCTCCCTCCTGCAGTTCATTAAAAAGGAAGAGAAAGCTCCCTGTTTGAGCTTTACACGGTCGATGGGGATCTCTTTGTGCTCATCTGCAAGCTCTGAAACATTCTTAGTTCAATAAAACGATTCTATAATGACTAATGGAAGTATTTTATTCAAAGCTGTGGCAATAAGAACATTGTAGTGTGCAGGGTCAAGTTAAGCATTGGTATTTTACCCTGCTGTTACAGTCTGCAGCTCGTTGTTTGTCCTCGACCATCTTTCATTTTCAAGAAAACATTACACAACAACTAAAGGAGAGCTGGCAAGCTAGAAACAGGCTCATTAATCACCGGATAAATTACATCAGTACTATTCACTTTAATCCTATAAAATGTGTCAGGAGTGTGTAAGAGCTCTGCTCTTAGTGCTCCATGCTCTGCACAACTTATGGTCAAATAATAGAGAATTGAGGAAACTATGTGAAATTTTGATAACATGGTTTGGATTTGGGAAATCAGTGATTTCATGGAATAAAATGGAATTAGCAGGAAGTCAGAGATGAATAGAAGAATGATGGAGATTATCAGACAGTTTGAAATCATTGTGGTTACCCTGTTAATAGATCCAGGGAGGAATATGCCACTGTTAACAGTACAGTTATCACTCGGTCCTGTCTTGTGCTCAATGTAACGATGAGTTTCGCAATGTTAAACAAATAGTGACATTGTCTGCACTGAATAACAAAGTGATAATCCTCT
This sequence comes from Rhincodon typus, assembly GCF_021869965.1. Taxonomy (NCBI): domain Eukaryota; kingdom Metazoa; phylum Chordata; class Chondrichthyes; order Orectolobiformes; family Rhincodontidae; genus Rhincodon; species Rhincodon typus. The sequence continues at coordinate 43,736,191 of NC_063358.1, forward strand.
CCCAAAACTGAATTGCAAACTGAATTCATTCAACTTCTTATCTGCTACTTGTACTCGGTTACCAGCTGGGAAAGATTGAATCATCACCACTCAGAACAGCAAACAACAAGCATTCAAATCAGCTGCAATATTAACAAGCGTTTATACTGAGTGTTGTGCGGCTGTGAGCTGAACATAGCGAACAAAACATTAAAAAGCTGGACATAATTGGAAAATAAAATCCAAATCACTTACATTGGGCATTCTCAAGGAATTCTGTAGGCTCAATTGTGTTTGTTCAATCTGTCAGTAGCTGGGAATGGCTAATGATTTATTGCTCACGTTTGTCCAGGATAATGATTGGCACTGATGCCTCCAGGGATTAGTGTTTGCTGCAGGGTCAGACACACAGCACATCAGTCATTCAGGGCTTTTTTGATTGGACACCAAGAAGCAGGACGGTAGCCTGCAGCTAGACCAATAAGAAATGCAATCTTTGTTTCCTTGATGCCAGACACAGAATTCTTGGCCACATACATAATTTGCTGAGAAAACATTGGCCTACCCATAGATACTCAACAACATGAAGAAAGTAATTTCATTTCAGGATAGATCAGTCACAGTGCTGAATAATATTGACACAGTGAAGGCATTTTGCCTCTGGGCAATCTTCCTGTTTCTACTCTTATGATCTATTCACAAGAAGACTTTGAGTTGCTCCAGCACAACAACACAAACAAAAACTTAAATTCTTCTGAGTTTTCTCTTAGATTTCTTGATGACTGTCCTGTATTGCTGGATTTTAGTCAACTTAATCATAGAGTCATAGAGATATACAGCATGGAAACAGACACTTCGGTCTAACTCATCCAAGTTGACCAGATATCCTAAATTAATCTAGTCCCATTTGCCAGCATTTGGTCCATATCCCTCCAAACCTTTCCTATTCAGATACCCATCCAGATGCCTTTTAAATGTTGTTATTGTATCAGCCTCCACCACTTCCTCTGGCAGCTCATTTCACTCACACACCACACTCCGCGTGAAAATGTCCCTTAGGCCCCTTTTAAATCTTTCCTCTTTTTCCTTAATCTATCCCCTCTAGTTTTGGACTCCCCTAACCTGGGGAAAAGAACTTGACTATTCACCCTATCCACACCCCTCATGATTTCATAAATCTCTATATGTTCACCCCTCAACCTCCAATGCTCCAGAGAAAACAGCCCCAGCCAATTCCGCTTTTCCCTATATCACAAACCCTCCAACTCTGGCAACGTCCTTGTACACCTTTTCTGAACCCTTTCAAGTTTCACAACATCCTTCCTACAGCAGGGAGACTGGAACTGCATGCAGTTTTCCAAAAGTGGCCTAACCAATGTCCTGTACAGCTGCAACATGACCTCCCAACTCCTATACTCAATGCACTGACCAATAAAGGCAAAGCATACCAAACACCATCTTCACTATCCTGTCAACCTGTGACTTCACTTTTAATGAACTATGAATTTGCACTCCAGGGTCTCTTTGTTCAGCAACAGTCCCCAGGACCCTACCATCACCTTTCCAAAATGCAGCACCTCACATTTTTCTCAATTAAACTCCATCTGCTAGTCCTCATCCCATTGGTCCATCTGATCAAGGTCCTGTTGTAATCTGAGATAACCTTCTTTGCTGTCCACTGTACACCTCCACTTTTGGAGTCAACTGCAAATTTACTAACCATACCTCCTATATTCACATTCACATCATTTATATAAATGACAAAAAGCAGTGATCCAGCACCGATCCTTGTGGCACACCTCTGGTCACAGTTCTCCAGTCTGAAAAGCAATGCTCCAACACCACCCTCTGTCTTCTACCTTCAAGCTAGTTCTGTATCCAAATGGCCAGTTCTCCCTGTATTCTATGTGAAAGAGGAACCATTCTTTCTTCATAGTGTGATGAAGGTTCATAATTTATTATTATTTAAGAAACTTAGTTCTAGAAATGGAGGAAAATGGATTTTAGTTTTTGATCTGTGAAGATCTGACATTTTCTTTTAAAGATCAGAAAGTCCTTTCGAACATCGAATTGAAAACAATATTTACAGGAAGTGATGTTATTTCAGCTAAATGACCAGCAAATCACTTTATGAGATACTTGCAAATGTGTTTACTGACTTGTATTTTACAACCGTCAGAGCAACAAGAGCCAAAAGCAGATTCAAGCAGTGGGAAGAGGCTCATAACAGCAGAGGTGCTGCTATCAGCAGTGTCCAAACAGCCAGGGCTTGCGAGAAGTCCAGAGGTTTATTGTCAGTAGCAACTAAAATCCACAGGCAGAAGGCTGTGAAGGTGTCTCAGAGGATGACATCCTACAAGGTAACTGAAAACATGAGTTTAGGAAACCCATATTAAGCAGCAATAGTGAGCTAAGGAACTGTCAAGAACTTAGGTTAGGCCACAGCTGGAGTACCATAACACTGTAAAACCATAAGATATAGGAGCTGAATTAGGCTTTTCAGCCTTTCAAATCTGCTCAGCCATTCAATCATGGCTGATGCATTTCTCAACCCTATTCTCCTGCCTTCTCCCTGTAACCTTAGCCCCCTTACTAATCAAGAACCTATCTACCACTGGCTTAAATACATGCAATAACTTGGCCTCCACAATCTTCTGCGGAAGTGAGTTCCACAGATTCATCGCCTTCTGACTGAAGAAATTTTTCCTCATTTCAGTTCTAAAAGATCGTCCCTTTACTCTGAGGCTGTGCCCTCAGGTCTTCATCTCTTCTCCTAGTGGAAACATCTTCTTGACGCCCACTCTCAGTATTCTGAAAGTTTCAATGGGATCTCTCCTCCATCAAGTCCTTCTAAACTCCAAGTACAGACCCAGAATCCTGAACTATTCCTCATATGACAAGCCCTTAACCTCATGATCATTCTTATAAACCTCCTCTGGACACCCCTCTGATGACAGCACATCCTTCAAAAAAGAAAGAACATTCCAAATGTGATTTGACCAGAGCCTTGTACAGCTTTAGCAGTACGTCCCTATCCCTGCTCTTGTATTCTAGCCTTCTTGAACATTGCATTTGTCTTTCTAATTGCCAACTGAACCTGCATGTTAACCTCAGGACTCCGAAATCTCTTTGTGCTTCAGATTTCCGAAGCCTTTCCCATTTAAAAAACAGTCTAAGCTCTATTCTTCCTACCAAAGTGCACAACCTCACAATTTCCCACAACGTATTCCATCTGCCACTTCTTTGCCCACTCTCCTGGCCTGTCCAAGTCCTTCAACACTACCTGCCTCTCCACCTATCTTTGTGTCACCTGCAAACTTAGCAACAATGCCCTCAGTTCCTTCATTCAGGTTGTTAATGTGTAACGTGAACAGTTGTGGTCCCAACATTGACCTCTGCAGAATTCTACTAGTGACCCGCTGTCATCCTGAAAAAAAGACCCCTTTATCCCAACTCTCTGTCCTCCGCCAGTCATCCAATCCTCTATCCATACCAGTTCATTGCCCCTAACACCATGGGCTCTTATTTCACAGCCTTCTGGGCAGCACCTTGTCAAAGTCCTTTTGCAAATCCAAATAGGTCACGTCTATTGGCTCTCCTTTGTCTAACTTACTTGTTAACTCCTCAAAGAATTCTAACACATTTGTCAGGCATGACCTCCTCTTGACAAAGCTGTGCTGACTCAGCCCTATTTTACCTTGTACTTCCAATTACTTCGCAATCACATCCCAAATAAAGGACCTTGGAATCTTATCAAAGACCGAGATCAGGCTAACTGGCCTATCGTTTCCTGTTTTCTGCCTCCCTCCCTTCTTAAACTGGCTGTTACATTAGCCATTTTCCAGTTCTCTAGGACTAGCCCTAACTCCATTGATTCCTGAAAGATCATCACCAATGCCTTTACAATCAGCTTTCTCCTTCAGAACACTGGGCTGTAGTCTATCTTGTCCAAGTGATTTATCCACCTTAGACCATTCTCCTCCCAAGCACCTCAGTGAAGGTCACTAAACTCACCTCTGCCCCCGACTCTCCTGAAGTTCTGGTATGCTGTTGGTATCTTCTACTGTGAAAACAGATGCAAAGTACTTATTCAGTTCCTCCACCACTTCTTTGTTCCCCATTTATATTTCTCCAGCCTCAATTTACACAGTCCAATGTCTACTCATGCCTCTCCCTTGCCTTTTCGATATCAAAATAAAACTGTTGTAATCTTCTTTTATATTACTAGCCAAGCTTGCCCTCATATTTCACCTTCTCCCCCACTTACTGCTTTTTTAGTTGTCATCTGCTGTTTTCTAAAGGTTTCACAATCCTCTGGCTTTCCACTAATCTTCACCATCTTTTGCTTTTATGTTGTCCCTGACTTTGCTTGTCAACTATGGTTGCCTCATCCTCCCCTTGGTATATGTCTTCTGCCATGAGATGAATTTCTGCTGTGCCTCCCGAATTATCTCCAGAAACCCCTGCCATTGCTGCTCCACCCTCTTCCCTGCTAGGCTCCCTTCCAATCGACTCTGGTCAGCTTCTCCCTCACGTCTCTGTACTTACTTTTACTCAACTGTAATACCATTACATCTGACTCCAGCTTCTCCCTCTCAAACTGCACGGTGTATTCTGTTATATTATGGTCATTGTTCCCTACGGGTTCCTTCACTTTAAGCTCCTTAATCAAGTCTGCCTTATGGCACATCATCAAATGGAGAATTGCCTGTTCACTGGTGGGCTCTACTACAAGATGCTCCAAAAAAAAAATCGCATACACATTCCGCAAATTCCTTTTCTTGGGATCCTCTACCAACCTGATTTTCTCAGTCCACCTGCATATTGATGTCCTCCATGATTATTATAATAGTGTCTTTCTTACATGCCTGTTCTATCTCCTGATTTATTTTCTTCCCCACATACTGACTAATGCTTCCATCAGGGTATTCTTCCTTTGCAGTTCCTCAACTTTACCCACACAGATTTTACGCTTTCTGACTCTATATCATTCTTGCTATCAATTTAGTTTCATTTCTTATTAACAAGGTAATCCGGCCCCATCTGCCCATTTGCCTGTCCTTTCTATAGGTCGTGTATCCTTGGATATTTAGTTCCCAGTGCTGATCCCCTAGCAGCCAAATCTCTGTAATGCGTAACATAGTATGTGCCAATTTCAGTCTGTGCTATTTGCTTTGTATACTGCGTGCATTTAAATACAACACTCTCAGTCCTGAGTTACTGCCCCCCTCCTCATAATTGTTCCCTTATCTGCTTTACTTGAAGTTAGATTGCTGACCCTTTCCATTCTCTGTCCCATTATATATTCTCAGCTGAGCCCTCCCCACATTTAACATTATCCATAAGTTTCCATGCAACTGAACTGCCCCACTCCCACCCTCCACAATTGAGTTTAAAGCCCTAGTTATGCAATTCATTCTGTTGTCCCATCAGAAGTGCTCTCTCCTTCCCTTATTTTGGTGATGATGTGCCATGAATTCAAACCCGTTTCTCCCAGACCAATCTTTGAGCTACGCGTTTCCTCTTTAATCTTGTTGACTTTGTGCCAGCTTGTTCATGACTCAGGTAGTAATCCAGAGATTATTACCTTTGTAGTTCTGCCTTTTAATTTAGCCCCTAGCTGTTTATATTCCCTCAACACAACCTCTTTCCTCTTTCTACCCACACCGTTGGTACCTATGCAGACCATATTAACTGGATCTTTCCCCTCCCATTTCAAGTTCCTCTGCAGCCCAGATGACATATCCTGAACCTGGGCACCAAGCAGGCATCACAGCGTTCAGGTCTCTCGACCCTGGCCACAGAGCGTCTATTCCCCTGACTATACTATTCTGATTACAGCTACATTTCTCCTTTCTCCTCAGAGAAGGTCAGAAATGGGCATGTTTGCTGACAACTGCATAATGTTCCCTTTGGGGCTGTACTACAGGCCTCCCAACAGCGAGCGTGAGATAGAGATACAAATATGTAGACAGATTATGCAAAGATGTAGGAGCAACAGGGTGGTGGTGATGGGAGATTTTAATTTTCCCAACATTGACTAGGATTCACTTAGTGTTAGGGGTTTAGATGGAGCAGAATTTGTAAGGAGCATCCAGGAGGGTTTTCTCGAGCAGTATGTAAATAGTCCAACTTGGGAAGGGGCCACACTGGACCTGGTGTTGGGGGATGAGCCCGGCCAGGTGGTTGAAGTTTCAGTAGGGGATTACTTTGGGAATAGTGATCACAATTCCATAAGTTTTAGTATACTGATGGACAAAGATGAGAGTGGTCCTAAAGGAAGAGTGCTGAATTGGGGGAAGGCCAGCTATAGCAAAATTCGGCAGGAGCTGGGGAATGTGGATTGGGAGCAGCTGTTTGAGGGTAAATCCACATTTGATATGTGGGAGGCTTTTAAAGGGAGGTTGATTAGAATGCAGGACAGACATATCCCTGTGAAAATGAGGCATAGGAAGGGCAAGATTAGGGAACCATGGATGACAGGTGAAATTGTGAGACTAGCAAAGAGGAAAAAGGAAGCATATATAAGGTCTAGGCAACTGAAAACAGACGAAGCTTTGGAAGAATATTGGAAAAGTAGGACCAATCTGAAACGAGGAATTAAGAGGGCTAAAAGGGGTCATGAAATATCTTTAGCAAACAGGGTTAAGGAAAATCCCAAAGCTTTTATTCATACATAAGGCGCAAGAGGGTAACTAGAGAAAGGGTTGTCCCACTCAAGGACAAAAGAGGGAAGTTATGCGAGGAGTCAGAGAAAATGAGTGAGATTCTTAATGAGTACTTTGCGTCGGTATTCACTGAGGAGACGGATGCTGAGGTTAGGGACAGATGTTTGATTACTCTCGATCAAGTCAGCATAAGGAGGGGGGAAGTGTTGGGTATTCTAAAAGGCATTAGGGTGGACAAGTCCCCAGGTCCGGATGGGATCTATCCCAGATTACTGAGGAAAGCGAGAGAGGAAATAGCTGGGGCCTTAACAGATATCTTTGCAGCATCCTTGAGCACGGGTGAGGTCCCGGAGGACTGGAGAATTGCTAATGTTGTCCCCTTGTTTAAGAAGGGTAGCAAGGATAATCCAGGTAATTATAGACCGGTGAGCCTGACATCAGTGGTGGGGAAGCTGCTGGAGAAGATACTGAGGGATAGGATCTGTTTACATTTGGAAGAAAATGGGCTTATTAGTGATAGACAGCATGGTTTTGTGCAGGGAAGGTCATGTCTTACCAACTTGATAGAATTCTTTGAGGAAGTGACAAAGTTGATAGATGAGGGAAGGGCTGTAGATGTCATATACATGGACTTCAGTAAGGCGTTTGATAAGGTTCCCCATGGTAGGATGTTGGAGAAAGTGAAGTCGCATGGGGTCCAGGATGTACTAGCTAGATGGATAGAGAACTGGCTGGGCAACAGGAGACAGAGAGTTGTAGTGGAAGGGAGTTTCTCAAAATGGAGAACTGTGACCAGTCGTGTTCCACAGGGATCCGTATTGGGACCACTATTGTTTGTGATATACATAAATGATCTGGAGGATGGTATTGATGGTCTGATTAGCAAGTTTGCAGATGACACTAAGATTGGTGGAGTAGCAGATAGTGAAGGGGACTGTCGGAGAATGCAGCAGAATATAGATAAATTGGAGAGTTGGGTGGAGAAATGGCAGATGGAATTCAATCCAGGCAAATGAAAGGTGATGCATTTTGGAAGATCCAATTCAAGAGTGAACTATACAGTAAATGGAAAAGCCCTGGGGAAAATTGATGCACAGAGAGATCTGGGTGTTCAGGTCCATTGTACCCTGAAGGTAGCAACGCAGGTCGATAGAGTGGTCAAGAAGGCATATGGCATGCTTTCATTCATCAGACAGGGTATTGAGTACAGGAGTTGGCAGGTCATGTTATAGTTGTATAGGACTTTGGTTCGACCACATTTGGAATACTGCGTACAGTTCTGGTTGCCACATTATCAAAAGGATGTGGATGCTTTGGAGAGGGTGCAGAGGAGGTTCACCAGGATGTTGCCCGGTATGGAGGGCGCTAGCTTTGAAGAGAGGTTGAGTAGATTAGGATTATTTACATTAGAAAGACGGAGATTGAGGGGGGACCTGTTTGAGGTCTACAAAATCATGACAGGGCTAGACAGGGTGGATAGCAAGAAGCTTTTTCCCAGAGTGGGGGACTCAATTACTAGGGGTCACGATTTCAAGGTGAGACGGGATACGTTTAAGGGAGCTATGTGTGGAAAGTTCTTTACGCAGAGGGTGGTGGGTGTCTGGAACGTGTTGCCAGCGGGGGTAGTAGAGGCAGGCACAATAGCATCACTTAAGACGTATCTAGACAGATACATGAATGGGCAGGGAGCAGAGGGATACAGATCCTTGGAAAATAGGTGACAGGTTTAGATAGAGCATCTGGATCGGTGCAGGCTTGGAGGGCCAAAGGGCCTATTCCTGTGCTGTAATTTTCTTTGTTCTTTGTTTGTTCAGCGCCATTCGCAACTGCTCAGATACTGTAGCACTCCGAATGTAACATGACCTGGATAATATTTTTCAATAATAGCTGCAAATCAGGAGATGCAAGAGAGAGAGAACTTAATGAAATTACAATCAGCTGGGAAGTGGTACTGATGGAGCTGCAGGCTGACAAGTCTCTGCGTTCAGATTGGTCCTGGGCTCTTAAAAGAGGTGACTAATAAGATTGTAGACATGCTGGTGTTAATTTTTAGGTATTAATTTTTAAAAATTGACTAGATTTTGGAAAGGTTCCATCAGACTGGAAAGTAGTAAATATAACCCCTCCATGCAGGATAGGAAGCAGAAAACAGAAAACTACAGGCCATTTCGATTATACTAGGAGTCTTAGAAAAGCTCAATTAATTGGGAGGAGTATCATTGTTTGTTAAAGGGAAATCACGTTTAACAAATTTATTGGAGTTCTTCGAAGGAGTGACATGCGCTGTGAATAAAACAGAGTTTGTTGTCCTACTGTATTTGGATTCTAGAAGGCATTTGACAAGGTGACACATGAAGGTTATAATGTAAAGTAGGGGCACATGGCGTAGGGGGTAACATATTAACACAGATAGAAGATCAGAAAATGGGAAATATGCATAAATGGATCCTTTTCTTTTTGGCAGAATGTGATTAATTGAGTACTGTAGGGTTTATAGTGGGACCTCAACTTTTTACAATTTACATCAATGACTTTGATGAGGGAAGTATAGGCATGGTGGCTAAATTTATAGATGACACAAGGTAGGTTTGTAAGTATATCATGAAGAGGACACAAGGAAATTGCAGATAGATATATATAGGTTGAATGAGTGGCAAAAATCTGGCAGATAGAGTACAACATGGGAAAATGTGAAATTGTTCACTATAGCAGTGTTACAAATTTGTGTAGTGTAATCATGAATTGGGAGGCAGGAAGCGAGAATCTCTTTCTAAAAAAATAAGGGAGACGAGTGAGTTGTTCCTTTAAGAGGGAAAGTACTTTTCTAAGCTTGGAGTTTTATACAGAAAAGAAAGTGTCTGTATGTAGCTGAAGATGTACAGCCAGCTCTGAAATTGAAACATGTATCAATTGGCTGTGTGATTGGAAACCTTCAGCTTGTTTTGATGTTTTGGCAATGTGCTGGAATCAGCCAATTAACTTAAATCAAGCACTTAGCATTTGAAAGCTTATTGAATTTAAATCTGATGGTTTTAACAATCTCAGAACAATGCTGTTGTAAGAAAGTTGATATGTCATCCAAGTATATAAGGTGAGGGTTTTTGAAAATTAGGTGAGAACGAACTGCCATCTGAGAAATAAGTATCTAGCTCTCACAAGAAATCGCTAAGCTCTCTAAAATGTTCCTCCATGACGTCCAGGAATCACCAGAGAAGAGGAAAAGAATGAACTGCTCCCATTCCTGGACGTCAAGGTAGAACGCAGAGCCAATGGGGAAATCCTGATGAAGGTACACAGAAAAGCCACACACTGACCAAGTACTGCATTTCAACAGTAACCACGCCAACACCCATAAATGAAGTTGCATGGAAACACTATTTAAACGAGCGACCACACGCTATAGCAACCCAGAACTATGCCAAAAAGAAGAACAATACCTCTACCAAGTATTTAAGGACAACGGATACCCGAACAACTGGATCCGATGATGCCTATCGCACGAACAACAACAGGAAGATAATGCATGCCCTAACACACTCATCATGCTACCATACATCAAGAACATATCCAAACTGACCACAAGACTCCTATGACCATTGGGCATCAGAGTAACACACAAACCCATGTCAACCCTACACCAACGGCTAACTTGAACCAAAGACCCCTTACCCACTATGGACAGAACCAACGTAATATACAAAATCTCATGCAAGGACTGCGACAAACATTACATTGGACAGACAGGAAGAAAACTGGCCACAAGAATACATGAACACCAACTAGCAACAAAAAGATATGACCAATACTCACTCATCTCCATTCACATGGATAAGGAAAACTACCAGTTTGATTGGGACAACATCAGGATTCCAGGACAGGCCAAACAGAGACAAGCACGGGAATTCCTAGAGGACTGGTTCTCCACTAAGAACGCCATCAACAAACACCTGGAACTAGACCCTATAATATTGCGAAGGAAAACTGGAAATGAGGTAATCAAATCCAACAGACCCCAGAGTTTAAATACCAGGTGGGAAAACACAACAGCGCTTCATTGGAGGCTGCACTGACGATGTTACCGAGCAGGGTAATGAAATGTCTGTGAACTAATGAGCCAGCTCGGCGAGCGAACCAACCACAGCATTCACAACCCGAGCTACAGATCTGCTCAAGAACCTTAGTGATCAAGCTCCTGCTGCAATTTCTGATAACCTTCCTCACTGTCCACGATACCACCTATTTTAGTGTAATCTACAAACTACTAATCATGCCTTGTACATTCTCATCCAAATCACTGATATAGATAACAAACAGCAATGGGCCCAGCACCGACCCCTGAGGCACACCCCTACTCACAGACCTCCAGTCCAACAAGCAAACTTCCATTATTACTCTCTGCTTCCTACCATCAAGCCAGTTGTGTATCCAATTTGCCGACTCTCCCTGGATTCCATGCGATCTAACCTTCCAGAGCAGCCTATCATGTGTAACATTATCAAAGGCCTTACCGAAATCCATATAGACTATGTGTACCGCTTTGCCCTCATCAACCTTAATGGTCACTTCATCAAAGAACTCTAACAAGTTTGTGAGGCATGATCTCCCACGCACAAAGGCACGCTGACTACTCCTAATCAAACCCTGTCTTTCTAAACATAGATCTTATCCCTCAGAATCTTCTCAAGTGACTTACCTACCACAGATGTTATGGTTACTGGTTTGTAATTCCCAGATTTTTCTTTGTAGACCTTGAATAAGGGCACAACATTCGCTACCCTCCAGTCTTCCGGGACCTCACCCAGGGCTAACAATGATGCAAATATATCGGCAGGGCCCCCCACAATTTCTTCTATAGCCTCTTGCAGGGTTCTTGGATATATCTGATCAGGACCAGGAGATTTATCCACCTTCATACATTCGAATACTTCAAACACCTCCTCTACTATGATATGGACTATCCCCAAGACATCACCACTAACTTCCCTCAGTTCTCAAGTCTTTGTGTCTTTCTCCATGGTAAACACAGAGAAGAAATATTCATTGAGGGCCTCACCCATCTCCTGCAATTCCACACATACATGTCCACTTTGGTCCTTGAGGGGTCCTCTTGTCTCTCTAGTTATTCTTTTAACTTTAATATACTTAAAGAATCTCTTTGGATTCACCTTAATATTCTCAGCCAAAGAGGTGACATCTCAGGTCAGACAATGCATTTCAGGTGTGAGGCCTTGCTTAGAATCTGTCTGTGTTTTAACCTGGAGTCAGGCTGGTTTTATTTTTTTGAACAAAATAAAATGTATCTGCAAGCACACAAACGCCTTGGATGAAATAATTCACCCCATAAATTTATATGTATGTGCTTGTGTGTGTAGGTGTGTGTGAGAGAGAGAGAGAGAGAGTGTGTATATGTGTGCATGAGAGAGAGAGTGTGTATATGTGTGCATGTGAAAGAGAGTGTGGGTGTGCGTGTGAGGGTATGTGTGTGTGAGAGAGAGAGAGAGTGTGTGTGTGTGTGTGTGTGTGCATGCACGCGTGTGTGCTTGAGAAAGAGTGAATGTGAAGGAGTATATGTGTGTGAGAGTGTGCGTGTGTGAGAGTGTGCGTGTATGAGTGTGTGTGTGTGTATGAGAGAGAGAGACAGAGTGTGTGTGCAGGTGTGCGTGTGTGTGAGAGTATATAGTGTGGTAGGGTCATCTGTAGTGCAACATGAACCCAAGATCATGGTTGAGGTCATCCTCATGCACCACATTCTCAGAAGACAGACACAGAATACAACAGATAGGGTACCCTTCGTCATCCAGTACTTCCCGGAGTGGAGAAACTACACAGTGTTTTTTGCAGCCATCAACACATTGTTGATGATGATGAGCACCTCGCCACAATCTTCCCCATGCCTTCACTTCTCACCTGCAAATAACCGCCAAACTTTAAACAGACCATCGCAGCAAACTACCCAGCCTTCAGGACAACATTGACCACAACACTATACAACCCTGTCATGGAAAGCTCTGCAAGACTTGTCAGATCTTCGACATGGATACCACTATCACACATGGGAACACCACCCACCACAGGCACAGCAGTTACTCAAGTGACTCGGCCAACATCATCCATCTCATATGCTGCAGACAAGGATGCCCTGAGGAATGGTATATTGGTGACACAATGCAGATACTATGAAAGGGGATGAATGGACACCACGCAACAACTTCCAGACAGAGGTGTTCACTTCCAGTGTGGAAACGCTTCAGTGGTTAATGGCATTCAGCCTCTGATCTTCAGGTAAGTGTCCTCCAAAGCAGACTTTGAGATACACAACAATGCAAAATTGCTGAACAAAGGCTGGTAGCCAAGTTCAGTATCCTTGAGGACAGCCTCAACCGGGATCTTGGGCTCATGTTGTGCTACAGGTAACCCACCACACTATAGACTCACACATACACACACACACACACACTCCCTCACACACACATGTGCTTGCAAACACATACAAATTTATGGGGTGAATTATTTCATCCCAGATGTTTGTGTATTTGCAGATGCATTCTGTTTTGTTCCAAAAAAGGCAGCCTGACTCCAAGTTAAAACACAGATAGATTCTAATCAAGGCCTCACACCTAAAATGCATTAACTGACTGAAGATGTCATCTCTTGTATACATTGATAAAACCTTTTATTATCTTGGGGCAATGACTTGAAAGAAATTCTGTGATTTGCATTTTAATCAATAGTAACCTTTGTGTCTCATTTCTAACTGATTAAAGATTCAACAGAAGGTGGTCAGTGAGCAATTTTTAGGATTGTTACCTTTCTGCATACAAATTCCGCGTCGGTATACCTCTTCTTCCACACTACAATTGGGGAAATAGCAGAGTTCCGAAAAGCTAGTGTTTTCAAATTGGACTATTACCTGGTGTTGTGTGATTTTTGATCTTGTCCACCCCTGTGCAACACCGGCACCTCCGCGTCAGTCATAAGTTACAGCATAAAAGGAAAAACCAAACAGAGAGAGATAGACGAAGGAGTTGAGGCTCAGTGAGCTGACACCCTGTTTGATGAAATGGTAAAGGAAGAACTTGAACAGGTAGAGGTGTTTAGCTCTGAAAGATTACGGGAGTTAAAATGAAAAGATGAGACAATAAAAGATTTATATCATAAAGCCTATTTGGAAAAGGAATCCAAATGTATTCCTGAATGTTATTACCTTAAGGATAGATTCCAAATGCAGAAATGGAGACCTTGGCAGGTTAGTGTAGTGGAGAAATGGGTGGAAGTTCACCGGATTGTGTTGCCGGTAGCAAACAGACAGGAAGTATTGTGGGTAGCACATGAATTACCTGTAGGAGGTCATCTAGGAGTGAGGAAGACTCAGGCTAAGATACAGAAGCATTTCTATTGGCCTGGATTACATTAGGATGTGGTTGAATTTTGCTGTACCTGCCATACATGTCAAATGATAGGAAAAACGCCAATTCCCGCATTTGAAGAACCTTTCACGTGGGTTATGATTGATTGTGTAGGTCCCCTCCCTAAACCCAAAAGTGGAACTAGTATTTGCTAACCATAATGGATGTGTCTACCAGATTTCCGGAGGCAATTCCATTACGGAATGTCAAGGCAGAAAATGTTGTGGAGGAGTTGGTTGCTTTCTACCCAGGGAGATTCAGACAGACCAAGGGTCCAATTTTACTGCCAAATTATTTAAGGAGGTCATGGATAGTTTAGGCATCAAATATTTTAAATTAAGTGCGTATCACCCTGAATCTCAGGGGGCATTGGAAAGGTGGCATCAGACCTTAAATTCAACGCTGAGGGCTTATTGCCAGGATTGCCCAAATGATTGGGATAAAGGTATTCCATTTATAGTATTTACTATTAGAGATACTCCAAATGAATTGACTCAGTTTACTCCATTTGAATTAATATTCGAAGTAAGAGGGCCTTTAAAATAGGTCCGAAGTTAGAGATCTCACAATTGGATTATGTATCTGAGGTGAGAGAAAATTTAAACAGAGTCAGTGAATTAACTAGACAATGTTTGGAGGTGGCACAGTATCTAATGAAGCAAGAAGAAATCTAAAATTTGTACATTTGCCCATAAAGTATTGGTACTGTTACCAGTGGTAGGAGACCCACTTCAAAGCAAGGTTGGTTGTCCTTATCAGATTGAGAAGAAGTTAAGTCAGGTGAATTATTTGGTAAAGATGCCAGATAGGAAACAACTTTATCGGGTATGTCATGTGAATAGGCTGAAACCTTACCATGACAGGGACAGGAAACCAGAGAAACAGATATTAGTTACTGCCCATCAGAGTGAGGAATCAAATCCAGATGATTTGGATTTTGATGTGCCTCAAAATAAATTAAATAGTGAGGACATTCTTAGAGAATGGCATAGGATAGTGGGCTATCTGTCTCAGGAACAGAGAACTGAATTGAAAGGCTTGTTCAGCAATATGAGGAAATATGCAGGAGTAGAATGGGGAGGACTAATACCATAGTACATGATGGTGAAGTGGGGAATGCTGTTCCAATAAAACAACACCCTACAGGCTTTATCCTCACAAAGCTGCACAGATACAGAAGGAAGTGGAAGTATTGCTCCAAGGAGATGAGTCAAAGTGAGTGGAGTTCGCTGATCGTGTTGGTTCCCAATCCTGATGGTACTCAACGATTCTGCATGGATTATCGGAAGGTCAATGCCATAACTAAATCAGACTCATACCCGATTCCAAGGCTGGAGGACTGCGTGGAAAATGTTGGACAAGCCACTAACATCACAGAGCTGGACTTACTTCACAATTACTGGCAAATACCTCTGTCAGAGAGTGAAAGAAGTTTCTGCTTTTTTTAATCCCAAATAGGTTGTATCAATTTAAAGTAATGCCCTTTGGAATGAAGAATGCACCAGGCACATTTCAAAGACATATGTACAAAGTTGTGGCAGGATTGACTAATTGTGCCATCGATATAGATGACTTGGTGATCTTTAGATATTCACGGAAATATCACATGGTGCATTTGGCAGAGCTCTTTGAAAGAATATGGGAGGCAAAAGTGGTTATAAATTCAAAAACTGAATTCGCAAAGGCAGAAGTGACATTCTTGGGACACAACATCGGACATGGAATGATGACCCCGAGGAATGTGAAGACAAAGGCCACCAAAGAATTTCCAAGACCATCCTTGAAGAAAAAGGAGCTTCAATTTTTGGGACTGAGCGGATTCTACTGGATGTTTGTACCAAACATTAGTAGCATGATGGCACCATTGACGGATTTGCTAAGGAAAAACACGAAATTTCAGTGGACAATACAATGCCAGGAAGCATCTTAGAATTTAAAAGCTGCGTTAACCACTCCACCAGTTTTAGCCACACCAAATTTCATGAAAGACTTTATTGTTGCTATCGACACCAGCGATATAGGGGTTGGAGCTGTGTTGATGCAGGACGATGATGGCAGAATTGAAATGGCAGTTCTAAAGGAACTCAAAATCCACTAGAGAAAACACTCCATTGTTGAAAAAGGGGTATTGAGTTTGGTACTAGCCTTACAACATTTTAACGTTTATGTTACAAACAATGTTTTGGAGATAATTGTGCATACAGACCACAATCTCATACTTTTAGAAATACTTAAGGACAAGAATTTGAGACTATTTTGTTGGATTCTGACATTACGGTCTTTTAATTTACAGATTGTACATGTTGCAGTTGTAAAAATGTTATTGCAGATGTGTTATCGTGGGTTTAAAAGAAAATGTTTAACTAAGATAGAACCAGTACGGTCCAATGTTATATTGGTATGCAAAATTAGTATGAAAGGTATAACTTTAGATTACTGACGTATATATCTTGTGCTAATGGTGTTAAGATTTTTTTTAAAAATGAAGCCATTATTTCATAATGATGTTTCATTTTTTTTCTTAAGGGGGGAGGTGTTATGAAGTTGTGTAGGTAATCGTGAATTGGAAGGCAGGAAGCTAGAATCTGTTTCTAAAAAAATGATAAAGGAGAGGAGTGCGTGTTTCCTTCCAGAGGTAACGTGATTTTCAAAACTTAGAGATTTATAAAGAAAAAGATGTGTCTGTATGTAGTTGAAGATATACAGCCAGTTCTGAAATTGAAACATGTATCAATTGGCTGTGTGATTGGAAACCTTAAACTTGTTTTGATGTTTTTGAAACTAGCTGGAATCAACTAATTAATTTAAACCAAGCACTTAGTGATTGAAAGCCAATTGAATTTAAATCTGTAGGTTTTGACCTCAGACCAATGCTATTGTAAGAAAATTGATATGTCATTCAAGGTATATAAGGAGACGGTTTTTGGAAAATCGGGGTGAGAGCTAACTGCCATCTGAGAAATAAGCATCTAGCTCTCACAAATCACTAAGCACTCTAAAAAAAGCACTATCTATCCATAAAAGGTACCACGGGGCTTCTAGCTAAGAGTCTTCACAGAAGACTTCACAAAGAAAACAATCCTGACAGCTGGATCAGTGGAAGAAAGGCGTTTATGACTTAAGAACAGCAGAAGAAAGGCATGTAGACTTTGAGAGGCTAGGTTTTAATTTATTTTCTTATTACCTGGGTTTATATAAGTGAGACTTGTGTTTATTGGAACAGCATACTAGTAGAACTTAGTTTAGTTAGGGAATAGTTAGTAGTTAAGGGGAAATTGTTCAGTTTGTTAGTAATGCTGTTAATTTGTTCACTGTTAGGGTTAAGTAAATAAATTGTTACTTGTTACTTATAAAATGAATATCAGGGATTTTCTATCATTTAACCACTCTTTTTAACAGATTATAAAGCTTCTCTGGGTATTTCAGGTTTAAATATTAGAAACGAACCTCTACTGCCAAAACAGATTGGGGGCGTGTCTTTCGGTTTAATTATAAGAGGCGTTCAAACTCCTCCCCATAACAGCAGGAATGGAAAAAATGAGCATTACTTAAATGGGGAATCATTACAGAATTCTGAGGTGCAGAGGGATTTAGGTGTTCTTGTGCATAAGTCATTAAAAATCAGTTTGCAGGTATAGCAAATAAATAAGACTAATGAAATTTATTCTTTATTATGCAGTAATTGAACATAAATTTAACAGTATTATTAAATTATATAGGGCACTGTTGAGAATACATCTTGAATATGGTGTACAATTGTGGTTTCCTTCTTTAAAGGATGTAAATGCATTGGAGGTGCTTACCAGTTTGTACCTAGAACAAGCAGGCTATCTTACGAGGAACAATTGGACAGACTGGGCTTGTATCTTTTGGAGTTTAGAAGAGCGAGAGGGATAATTTGATTGACACTTATAAGATGGTCTTGGCATGGTGGGTATTGAAAAGATCATCATGTGGATGAATCTAGACCTGGGGACAATGTTTTCAAATTAAGGCTTACCATTTTAGGACTAAGATGCAGAGACATTTTCCCTCCTCAGAGGGCTATGTGAATTTGAAACTCTCTACATCAGAAGGCAGTGGAAACAAGACAGTTTCATATTTTTAAGGTGGAGTCAGATGATTGTTAGGTAAGGGAATCAAAGGTTATCAGAATTAGGTGTAAAACTGGAACTCAAAACACAAACAGGTATGACTTCATTGAATAATGAAGCAGGTTTGAGGAGCTGTATGTCTCCTTGTATTATGTTAATAAATGAGATGTTTGGAAGAGGTATGAATGACAACAATAGAATCACCAAAATAGAACTGTGCGTGTAATGGCAATGTGACATAGTGCTAGTTTAACACAGCGCGGTTTTTTCAGCTTGGACTGAACCTCATTGGAAACAAGTAGGGAGCTCAGAATATTGATATCAGAGTGGGCTTTTTTTGCAGAGGATTGAAGAAACACTCTTTGATTGATTGATAATGAGGGTGGTTAGTTTCCCCTTCTCAATGATTGACTGGATGACAGAAAGCAGCAAAATTGGAAGTCGAGCAATAAAGTGCTCCATTTGTCACAATCAACTCAAAAACATCAGTAATTTCTAGAAGTCCTTTTTGATCATTAATATTCTTCTTGACTTGACGACTTCAGGTACATTAGAACAGATTGAATTAATTGCTATTCTGCATTGTACAATATTACAAAGCTAGCCCAAAGCAAAATCCAGAACAATTTATTTAAACTTTCCTTATTGCTGTCATTTACTTTTCATAGAAAAGCTTGGCCCTAAAAGCTTTAACAGATTTATCAGATTTTGGTTCCTTGAAAGGCACTAGCTGATTCTGACCTATAGTGTGTGTTTAGAAATCTGTCTTGGAGAAAGAGAGTTTGTTTGATTTGACATATTTACTAAATCCTGAAGACGAGAAGAGTTTGCAAATGTTTAGCCAAACAACACTTGCTTATTTTGACAGATGCAGGAGCTTTGCAAAAACTTCCAGAAGTCATTATAGTTCTATTTATAAAGTGGATACCAAGTCAGTGCATTAGTTCTTTCAAGAAGATGAAGTGGTGAGCAGGTGCAGTGCTGAAAGGGTAAGAAACATGAGGGGATAAAGGACAGATTAGCTGCTGAATGGTAGGTAAGGGGGTGAGGGGTAGGCAAATGGTGAAGGAAAGGTAAGGAGAGTAATGAGGTGAAGGAATATTTCCGACACCATTTTCAATTTCTATGATGAAAGTCCAGCTCCAAGACTCGAGAATATTCAAGACCATTCTAAAGAATAGAAAATTAAACAGTTGAGAATTGGCTCAAAAAGCAATGTGCTATTGTGCCCATTAACTTATCTTCTGTTTATGATAACAGAATATTCCACTTGAAATCCTACACAGTTGTTCCATTTGGGTAATTAGACACTGTCTGAGCAATGCTGAAAGTTGAGGAATTTCTTTGGTCACTGTCAAGATTTTCATAAAATATTTACACTAAATCTGACTTCAAGTTCTTGAGCCCATGTTCTTATATCACACAGCAGTCCCGATTGAGTACTGCAATGTCAGAAGTAATATCTTTCAGCTGAGATGTAAAATGTGACTGTAAAAAATCTAAATATAAAATACACAGTCAGACAAAATCCTCCAACTACCAGATAGTCAATTAATCCTTAAATCTCTCATTAACCCAGTCCACAAATTAACTCAGTCTCTTCTGGCCCACAACCGTCTGAAATTTCTGCATGATTCCACATCTAGTCTCTTAAGCACTCCCATTTTAGTTGCCCAACCACTGACGGTCACACCTTTAGTTGTCGGAACCCTAGGCTCTGGAATTCCCTCCCTGCACTGCATCACCTCTTAACTTTGCTTTAGAATCTAGATCTTTGATCAGTCTTCTGTTTGATATGCCCATCAACTCTTTGTGTGGTTCCATTACTAATTTTGTTTTATGATGCTCTGGAAAGTGCTTTGTGATGTTTCATTATGGTAGAGGTACTATATAATGCAAGTTATTGTTGAATCAATTAAATTGGCTTGAAGTGATCTCATTTCAAGATAATCTTGGTTGGATTTCATAGACCATGGGGCCGCATGGTGGCTCAGTGATTAGCACTGCTGCCTCACAGCGCCAGGAACCTTGGTTCGATTCCAACCTCAGGCGACTGTCTGTGTGGAGTTTGCACATTCTCCCTGTGTCTGCGTGGGTTTCCTCCGGGTGTTCCGGTTTCCTCCCACAATCCAAAGATGTGCCGGTTAGGTGGATTGGCCATGCTAAATTGCCTGTAGTGTTCAGGGATATGTAGATTAGGTGGGTTATAGGGTGATGGGTCTGTGTGGGATGCTCTAAGGGTCGATGTGGACTTGGTGGGCCGAAGGGCCTGTTTCCACACTGTAGGGATTCTATGATTCTATGACCACCCTGTAAGATAATGGGGTTCACTTTAAATGGTAAGCCTCATTTCAATTATCAACTGAGTTCAGAGAATCAATTTAAAGTTTACTAGTACTGGTTAGAAAACGCATTCTAGATACAACAATGTTTTGACAAGTTTCCCAGAATTTATCAAGTTAAACAAGTACAAGCTGCAGTTTTTAGTCTGTCCCCATTGAGATGCAATTTCATGAAATTAGTTCACTGGGTACTTGTTCTATTCTGGGATAGTAGGAACTGCAGATGCTGGAGAATCTGAGATAACAAGGTGTAGAGCTGGATGAACACAGCAGGCCAAGCAGCATCAGAGGAGCAGGAAGGTTGATGTTTCGGGCCTAGACCCTCCTTCAGAAATGGGCTTGTTCTATTCTGTTGGCTGAAGTTCTTCTTCAAAATTCCTTTTGAGCAATGAATCAATGAGAGCCAGGCCTCATGAACCTTCACTAGTCACTATCCCCTGTGCATTATCAGAAATATCCTGAACTCTGAGGGATTTATTAGTGCATGAATAATTTATGGTTAGTCTTGGTTTAGTTACATAGAGTCTGCCTAATTCCTGATTGGTTTCTTTAAAGGTACAGCATAGTCATCTAATTGACATCATTTACTACTGTCCCCTGATTAATTCCCCAAAACGTCTTGGTTTGTTTCTGATCATTTTAATGGTTGCTCATAAAGATACTGGGGCATTTTTAGAATATCTTCTTCATTCATTAGTTCAAAATAAGAGGAATTATTCTGTGTGGAACTGGAGGAACACAGCTGGCCACGCAGCATCAGACGAGCAGGAAAGCTGACGTTTCGGGTTGGGACCCTGCTTGAAAGGGGGGGGGGGGGAGGGGGGACCTAAAAAAAAGGGGGGGGGGGGGCGGTGATAGCGGGTAGATAGTGGAGTGGATAGGTGGGAGAGAAGACGGACAGGTCAAGGAGGCGGGGATGAGGGGGTGTTAGTCTTGGGAAGCTTCATCCCCACCTCCTTGACCTGTCCGTCTTCTCTCCCACCTATCCACTCCACTATCTACCTGCTATCACCGCCCCCCCTCTCTATTTATTTCAGAATCCCTTTGCCCTCCCCCATTTCTGAAGGGTCCCGACCCGAAACGTCAGCTTTCCTGTTCCTCTGATGGTCCCTGGTCTGCTGTGTTCCTCCAGCTTCACACTGTTATCTCAGACTCCAGCATCAGCAGTTCTTACTATCTCTGAAGGAATTATTCTGTTATGTCCCGCGATAGATATTCTGCTGAGGCCATCTGTTGGGAGTGTGATTCTATTGGTGGGTATTGGTGCTTGGAAGCGTTACCCTTTTTACCAGTAAATATTTAAATAATAAAGCTATATTCGACCTTAAAACCCTACAGTACAGAAAACTTAAGTAGGCAGCACTTAAAAGCGTGCAACATGTGAACAAAATATATTTGCAAATAATAAGTAATGTAAAATGTGAACTTCCTCATTCAATCTTGAAAGGCTGCAAGTTTTCATTCTGAGATGCGGAACCAATGAGACTGGGTTACAAGCTGAGACAGTCACAGAGTGCCTTAGTGTTTCACACTGACTACAATCAAATAGAATATTATTTAATTTCTCACATGCTTAATCAGTTCAAACCACAACTTTATTAAATGTTGACTTCCCTTCAATCCCTTCCAGCCCCACCTCCCCCTTGTGATCTAATTGGTTGACTGAAGTTAAAGCAGAGCTAAGAACATCATTGCTATATGGCTAACATTGAATAGTTGTGTGATCCTAGTTTTATATTGTGGTTTGCCAACCACAAGCTTATGTCTTCATTGCAAGGTCGGCCACAGTGAAGACAGCCCACTTCAGAAACTCACTTTTAGAGTCCATTAAAATGCTCTCAAACAGAAGCAGTGCTCCAATCAATGATTGTCAATAATTAGAATAAGATTCAATTCAAATCATTAGGTTGTGTTGAGACATTTTAAGAGAAAGGTCATTATTCCCTGCAGAATTTCTGCTTTTTCATTGAATTAAAGCTTTGATTAATGTCAGAAGAATGATGTCAATATAAAGTACAAAATCTACAAGACTGTCTGTTATTATTGAAACAAAACAATTTGTGGAAACTACTCAGTGAGGGCAATGTCCCAGGAGATCCAGCCCACCCTTAAGCTCACAGTCAGTCACAGTAACTTAGTCGCATGCATAATCCCAAAGATTCAATTGTACAAGCAACTTAGTCACACTCACACTGACACACACACACAGTCATGCTCACATTTACAAAGGCTCAATCATACTTAAACTCAGTCACATCCACATTCAGCTGTGTTTACATGCAGTCACACTCACATTCAGTTGTGATTTCACTCGGTCACATTCACACTCAGTTGTGCTTACACTGTGATGCTCTACTTAGTTACGCGTGGTTACAAAGACTCAATCACAATCACACTCACACTCAGTCATGCTCATGCTTAAGTCACACAAACACAATCACAGAATGAGAATTTACACTGCTGTATTCCCAGATTGAAGCCTTTCTGGATGGGATGGTGTAACACTATAGGATGAATGTACAACCCATACTATCTCCAAGCATTACATTATGCAGGGAACTAAGTTAAGTTTTGTGAAATAAACCTGGTACAGCTCAAGTGGGAGGAGCCTGATACAACTTGGTGATGTTATCTGGTTGTTGTTTGTCTGGTTCCTGAAACATTTCAGATATTGCCTTGGTCACTATAGGCCAAGAACAGACTCCTTAAGCAGATGCAGAAGCTGGCATCTGAGACTTGAAGTGAAACTAATCTCTTGAGCCTGAGCAGAAGAAAGCAGCTGCAGAGTGGAATTGCAATGAAGCAGAGCAGGAGAAGGGTGAAGCTGGTCATGTTGACGGTGAAGCAAGTTGGGAGGAGTGGGCAGCAGGACAGGATCATTGTGAAGCAGACTGGGAGTGTGCAGAGGGTCAGGATCATGGAAATGAGTAACAGTTAATCTGTGATATCACAGAAAAGCTCTGTCCTAATTGACTGGCGAGTATTGTATCTGTTCCCCTTTCTGGAGTTGGTCTGAGATGTTGTGTGATTATAAATGTATTTTAATATAAGGGCTAGGTGAAGAATTTGTATGAGTCTCCCTACATTGGAGAGGCAATTGAAGGGGAGTGAATAGATGGTGAGTCTTTACATTTTTAAATATTAAGTTTTATTACAATTGGAGGAATGGTTGGGAAATTCCAATCCCTGAGTGCACATTCTGTTCCACAAGCAACTCCTGGGTGTTTACTGTGTCCTAGATAATGATATAAGTAGCAGCAGCTAAAGGTTTTAGAGCTTGAGCAGCAGTTGGTATCACTGTAGTGTGGTCGTGTAGTTCATATTTTTGTGAATAGCGCATTTATAGACCTGGTCTGCCAACGGATTAAATCCAGTCAGATGATAGGGGAGTCTCTAGCCAGAGGCACAGACAGACGTTTCTGCGGCCGACAGTGAGACATCAGAATGATGTGTTGCCTATCTGATGCCAGGATCAAGGATATCTCCGAGAGGGTGCAGAATATTCTCAAAGGGGAGAAGGATCAACAGGAAGTTGTTGTATGCGTTAGGACTAATGACATAGGAAGTGAAAAGGATGAGATTCTGAGGCAAGAATATGGCAAGTTATGCAGGAATTTAAAAAGGAGGTCCTCAAGGGTGGTAATATCTGAATTACTCCTGGTGCCACGAACTAGTGAGGGTAGGAATAGGAGGATAGAGCAGATGAATACATGGCCAAGGATCTGGTTCAGGGGAGAAGGATTCACATTTTTGGATCAATGGAATCTCTTTTGGGGTACAAATGATCTGTATAAGAAGGACAGATTGCACGTAAATTGGAAGGGGACTAATATACTGGCAGGGTGAATTGCTAGAGCTGCTCAGGAGGATTTAAACTGTGGCGGGGTGGGGGCGGAGGTGGGGAGGTGGGGGGCACCCAGGGAGATCAGAGATCAGTTTGAGACTGGTACTGTTGGGAAAAGGAGCAAGTCAAACACTCAGGGCAGGTAGGACAAAGTAGAGAACGAGGTTGGACTGATAAATTAAACTGCACTTATTTCAATGCAAGCAACCTAACAGGTAAGGCAGATGAACTCAGGGCATGCTTAGGAACATGGGACTGGGATAACATAGCAACTTCAGAGACGTGACTCAGGGATGGCGGCTTAATGTTCCAGGGGATAAATGCTATAAGAAGGATAGAAAAGGGGGCAAGAGAGCAGGAGTGGCGTTTTTGATTAGGGATAACATTATGGCTGTACTTAGGGATGGCATTCCTTGGAATACGTCCAGGGAAGTTATTTGGGTGGAACTGAGAAATAAGAAAGGGAGGATCACTTTAACAGGATTGTACTATAGACACCCCAAAGGGAAATTGAGAAACAAATAAGTCAGAAGATCTCAGTTATCTGTAAGAATAATAGGGTAAGTTATAGTGGGGATTTTAACTTTCCAAACAGACTGGTACTGCCATCGTGTTAAGGGCCTGGATGGACAGGAATTTGTTAAGTGTGTGCAAGAAAATTTTCTGATTCAGTATGTGGATGTACCTACTACAGAAGATGCAAAAATTGACCTACTGTTGGGAACTAAGACAGGGTGGGTGACTGAGATGTCAGTGGGGAGGACTTTGTGGCCAGTGGTGTAATTTTATTAGTTGTAAATTGTGATGAGAAAGGATTGACTGGACATAAAAATTAAAGTTTCAAATTGGAGGAAGGCCAAATTTTGACAATATTAGGCAAGAACTTTCAAAAGTTGATCGGGTGCAGATGTTTGGAGGTAAAAGGATGAGTGGGAAATGGAAAGCCGTCAAAAATGAGATAACAAGAGTTCAGGGAAGAGTATGTTTCTGTTGGGAAGAAGGGCAAGGCTGGTAGATGTCGAGAATACTGGATGACTAGAGAAATTGAGACTTTGGTCAAGAAAATAAAGGAAGCATATGTCAGATATAAACAGCAGAGATCGAGTGAATCCCTCTAACCAAATAAAGGCGGTAGGAGTATACTGAAGAGAGAAATCAGGTGGGCAAAAAGAGGACATGAGATAGCTTTGGAAAATAGGATTAAGGAGAATCCAAAGGGATTCTACAAATACATTAAGGACAAAGGGGTAATTAGGGAGAAAATAGAGCCCCTTAAAAATCAGCAAGGCCGCCTATGCGTGGAACCGCAGGAGATGGGTGAGATATTAAATGAGTATTTTGCATTAGTGTTTACTCTGGAGGAGGACATGGAAGATAGAGAATGTGGGCAAATAAATAGGGATCTGATCAGGTGTACCCTAGAACTCTATGGGAAGCTAGGGAAGTGATTGCTGGCCCCTTGCTGAGATATTTATATCATTGATAGTCACTGGTGAGGTGCCGAAAGACTGAAAGTTGGCGAACGTGGTGCCACTATTTAAGAAAGATAGTAAGGAAAAGCCAGGGAACTATAGACCATTGAGCCTGATATCAGGGGTGGGCAAGTTGTTGGAGGGAATCCTGAGGGACAGGATTCACACATATTTGGAAAAGCAAGGACTGATTAGGGATAGTCAACATGGCTTTGTGCATGAAAAATCATGTCTCACTAACTTGATTGAGCTTTTTGAAGAAGTATCAAAGAGGATTGATGAGGGCAGAGTGGTGAATGTGATCCATATGAACTTCAGTATGGTGTTTGACAAGGTTCCTCATGGTAGACAGGTTAGCAAGGTTAGGTCACACGGAATACAGGAAGAGCTAGCCATTTGGATACAGAACTGACTTGAAGAAAGGAGACAGAGGATGGTGGTGGAGAGATGCTTTTCAGACTGGAGGCCTGTGACCAGAGGTATGCCACAAGGATCAGTGCAGGGTCCACTGCTTTTCATCATTTATATAAATAATATGGATATGAACGTAGACGGTATGGTTAGTAAGTTTGTAGGTGACACCAAAATTGTGTCACATTGGACAGTGAAGAAGGTTACCTCAAAGTGCACCACGATCTTGATCAGATGGGCCAATGTGCCGTGGAGTGGGAGATGGAGTTTAAATCAAATAAATGTGAGGTGCTGCATTTTGGAAAGGCAAATCAGGGCAGAATTTATACACTTAATGGTAAGGTCCTGGGGAGTATTGCTGAAGAAAGAGATGTTGGAGAGCAGGTTCACAGTTCCTTGGAAGTGAAGTCACAGGTCGAAAGGATAGTGAAGATGGCGTTTGGTATGCTTGCCTTTATTGGTCAGTGCATTGAGTATAGGAGTTGGGAGGTCATGCTGCAGCTGTGCAGGACATTGGTTAGGCCACTTTTGGAATACTGTATGCAAATCCTGCTAATAGGAAGGATATTGTGAAACTTGTAAGGATTCAGAAAAGATTTACAAGGATGTTGCCATGGTTGGACAGCTTGAGCTATAGGGAGAGGGTGAATAGGCTGGGGCTATTTTCCCTCGAGCATTGGAGGCTGAGGGGTGACCCTTATACAGGTTTATAAAATCATGAGGGGCATGGATAGGGTGAATAGCCAAGATATTTTCCCTGTGGTAGGGGAGTCCAAAACTAGAGGGCATAGGTTTAAGGTTAAAAGGGGAAAGATTTAAAAGGGACTTAAGGGGCAATTTTTCATGCAGACGTTGGTGTATGTATGGAATGAGCTGCCAGAGGAAGTGGTGGAGATTGGTACAATTACAACATTTAAAAGGCATCTGGATGGGTACATGAATAGGAAGAGTTTAGGGTGAAATGGGCCAAAGGCTGGCAAATGGAACTAAACTTATTTGGGATACTTGTTTGACATGGACGAGTCAGACCGAAGGGCTTGTTTCCGTACTGTACATCTCTGACTCAATGCCTCTATACAGGGAGAGGGGTGAATGACAACCATAAGCAAGTCAGTAAGCGAAAAGCCAATGGTGCAGGTGTCTCCAGAGTGCAGGCCACTCTCAGACCAATATGTAGCTCTGAACACAGATGAGAGAAATGATTCATCTGGGCAGTGCAGCCAGCGTCAAGCCGGTGGCACCATTGGTAGCCCATCTGCAGAAGCTGAAAGAGTGATATTGAAATTAAATTTGAGTCTTAGGGAAATAGATGCATATTTCTGCAAAAGTAGATAAGGATCCAGAATAACGAGCTGCTTCCCTGGTTAGCAGGGTCAAGGATGTCAGGGAGCTGCTGCAGGGCAAAGGGCAAAGGGAAAAGGGAGGGTGAACAGCCAAGAGTTGTGGTCTGCACCAATACCAACAACATATGTAGGAAGACGGTTTTGTTACTGTAGTCCAAATTCAGGGTTCGGGCCAGAAAATTAGTGAGCAGGACCTCAAAGGAGTAATCTCTAGATTACACCTGGCAGCGTGCATGTGGAAAGAACCTATTTGATTAAAGTTCAGGAACAAAAAAGGTGCAATTACATTGCTTAGGGTTATCTATTGACCAACAGCCAGTGGGAAAGATATAGAGGTATAAATTTATCAGGAAATTACTGAGAGATGTAAAAACTCATGCAGGACTCTAATTATCTGAATGTAAACTATGACAGCAGTATTGTAAAGGGCAGAGAACAGCAAGATTTCCTGGAATGTCTTCAGGAAAATTTTCTCAAGTAGAATGTTTCCAGTGCAATGAGAAATGAAGCACGTCTAGACCTTGTTCTTGATAAAGGCTGAGCCAAGTAGATCAGGTACCAGTTGGAGATTATTTAGGGCTCAGTGATCATTGTATCATTAGGCTAGGGCTGGCTATGGAAGAGGATAAGGAATAATCTGGAGAAAATATAATTAGCTGGAGAAATGCAGTATCAGTCATGTAAAAATAGATCTGCACTGAAAAAGTTGGAGTCAAAGGTTGGTGGAAAAAAACTGTAACTGAACAATGGACTGTCTTTAAGGAACAGATTGTCAGGGTCAGTCAAAATACATTTCCATGAAAGAGATAGATAGACCAATTAAATCGAGTGTTCAATGGATGACAAGACAAATTGAGACTGTAATGAAGTACAACAGTGTGAATATGATAGATGTTATGTCAATAATGTAAAGACCATGTCTTTTTAGATTTGTGTTTTGAAAAAACCATGGACTGATTATGAGAAAGAACCGATTTAAAAACCAGTGTTTGAAAGAGTGACTGCAGTTTTGAAAGCAAGTAACCTGATACCCTTGGCAGGCATTGTAAACTATTTGAACAGGAGGTAAATGAAGTTCAGATTGTAGAAGATTTGAAGCTGAGGGTGTGTACTGTTGCACCTCTTGTAAGTAGGCAACAAGAAGTTGATTAGTCTGTAAACTAGTGACAAAGACAATGACAAAGACCCTTAGATATAACACAGTGTGGAGTTGGAGGAACACAACGGGCCAGGCAGCATCAGAGGAGCAGGAAAGTTGATGTTTCAGGTTGGGACCCTTCTTCAGCCCACTTCTGCAGAAGGGTCCAGACCCAAAACGTCAACCTTCCTGCTCCTCTGATGCTGATTGGCCGACTGTGTTCCTCCAGCTCCACACTTTGCTATCTCTGACTCCAACATCTGCAGTTCTTACTATCTCTAAATGACAAAGACCCTTTGTTTGCCAACAACTATGGCTGGTTCTTGAGTGGCTAAGCAGCTTAGAGCTGGAAACAAATTATAGAGTTACAGAGAAACACGAATGTACAGATCTCCCAGCAAAGAAGCTGTTTGGTTTTCACAGCTGACAATTAAAACTTGAAGGAAGGACCTTTCCTGCAGCAGTTGCTGTAAGCTGTGACTTCTGAATTGATAAATTAGACATATCCTCCAAGCGAATCAGCCACTATGTACTTCTTACCAACCAGTGAAAGCATCCAGAGAAAGACTTCTGATCAACAAGGGATCTGGCCAGTTGAAGGATCAACTCAACATTGAAATTGAGATGCAAAGACAGATTATTGGCAAAAGTGGAGGAAAAAACTATTTCCCTTATTAGTTTGTCTGTGTATGTTTAAGGAGATTAGAGTTTTAGTTAGGAATGTTATATGCTAATGGTTTATATCTATTTACGTACAGCCATTGTCCAATTGCTTGAAATAAATAACAATTCTTGGTTAGTACAGAAACCTGGACCATGCTTTCTATCAACATCGGTTTAAAAGTCAGGTTAGCTGGGGTACTGTACATACACAAAAAAAACTTTAATATCTGGAAGTCCAGGAATAGATCAAATATGCGGCTTGATCAAATATACACTATCCATGTGGATTCTAATAATAATATAATTCAGAACCAGGGCGAATACAGCATGTCGAGAACGGAACTGCAAAAGCAAATAACAGAAAAAAAGAGAGAATACGAGGAGACTGGCAGCTAACATAAAAGGGAAGTCGTCCATGAACCAACACCTGTTCAAATTTCCATCCCAAAGCCCCAACAAGGGGCAATTTGCTACTGGATCTATTAATGCAGATTGAACCAGAGCTGATGAAATATATAAAAGGAGGGAACATCAAGATTACGTGGATACCCGCATGGGTCCAAGCTACGCCTGCCTCTTTGTAGATTACGTGGAACAATCCCTCTTCCGTACCTACACCGGCCCTAAACCCCACCTCTTCCTCCGTTACATTGATGACTGTATCGGCGCCGCCTCGTGCTCCCACGAGGAGCTCGAACAGTTCATACACTTCACTAACACCTTCCACCCCAACCTTAAGTTTACCTGGACCATCTCTAACACCTCTCTCCCCTTCCTGGACCTCTCTGTCTCCATATCGGGCAACCACCTAGAAACCGATATTCATTTCAAGCCCACCGACTCCCACAGCTACCTAGAATACTCCTCCTCCCACCCACCTTCCTGCAAAAATGCTATCCCCTATTCCCAATTCCTTCGCCGCCGCCGCATCTGCTCCCAGGATGAGGCATTCCACCCCCGTACATCTCAGTTGTCCTCGTTTTTCAAGGACCGTAACTTCCCCTCCTCAGTGGTCGAGAACGCCCTCAACCGTGTCTCCCACATCTCCCGCAACTCATCCTTCACACCCCGTCCACGCAATAAGAACCAAAAAAGAATCCCCCTCGTCCTCACGTACCACCCCATCAACCTCCGGATCCAACGCATCATCCTCCGACACTTCGGCCATCTGCAATCCGACCCCACCACCAAAGACATCTTTCTCTCCCCACCCTTATCTGCTTTCCGGAGGGACCACTCTCTCCGTGACTCCCTTGTCCGCTCCACACTCCCCTCCAGCTCCACCACACCCGGCACTTTTCCCTGCAACCGCAGGAAGTGCTACACCTGCCCCCATACCTCCTCCCTCACCCCCATCCCAGGCCCCAAGAAGACTTTCCACATCAAGCAGATGTTCACCTGCACATCTGCCAATGTGGTATACTGCATCCGCTGTACCCGGTGTGGCTTCCTCTACATCGGGGAAACCAAGCGGAGGCTCGGGGACCGCTTTGCAGAACACCTACGCTCGGTTCGCAATAAACAACTGCACCTCCCAGTCGCGAACCATTTCAACTCCCCCTCCCATTCCTCAGACGACATGTCCATCCTGGGCCTCCTGCAGTGCCACAACGATGCCACCCGAAGGTTGCAGGAACAGCAACTCATATTCCGCTTGGGAACCCTGCAGCCCAATGGTATCAATGTGGACTTCACAAGTTTCAAAATCTCCCCTCCCCCTACCGCATCCCAAAACCA